>NC_046321.1:8661179-8936179 GCF_009819535.1 Lacerta agilis | reverse complement strand
TGGGTCTCCCTCAAAAGCATTTTCATCCTCTAGCGATCCGGTATGTTTCAGAACCCAGAGAAATGTAAGCTGAAATGAGCCTATTCAATTTTCTCGAAAGACCCAGAGAATAGAATGCGGGAGACAGATTTTTCCTGTCGCTTACCAAATGTTTGAAGTGAAAATGGCTGCTTTTTTACAACGCCGGGGAGCTTGTGGGAAATGACCTGTACCGGGGATAAGTTGACAGGCACAGTGGGGGATTTCATTACACCTTCGGATTTGATGGCGCAACCAGCTCTCTGTAACCTCTGGCTAGTGCTCGGAATTGAATCTGTAAATGTTAATCAATATTTCAGGCCTATTAAATAAAGAAAGGCATTGTGGAAATCAAAGCGCTAATGGCTGGCGTGGCGCTAGGCAAAGGCTTCCAGCCTGTCAGAAATCTTGTCAGGAGCAAAAGAGCAAATATTTTAATAAAACAATTATCTCTACAATATCGGACCTGTTATGCTGCTGGTACGATGGCGGTGACTTAATTCTCGTGATGGTGTGCAAGGTGGGAAAGAGCTGTAGCTCAGCGAAAGGGCGTCTGCTCGGCATGCTGAAGATCTGAAGTTCAATCCCTGGCATCTCTGCGAAAGGCCCTTACCTGAAACACCTGAGAGATGCTGACAGTCAGTGCAGACAGTATTGAGCTAGAGGCACCAATGGTCTGACTCAGCACAATAGGACCACGAGGCCTTGTTGATCTATCCATCTCAATTTTGGAACCTTTTTCACAGACTCGGAATGCGGGGTGTAAAAAATGGACCCAAATATGAAAATGATGTATAGATGGTAAACTACACCTGTAAAAATGGTAAGAATGTATAGAACAGGCTCTAAAAAATGCTGGAAGTGTAAAGAAAAAGATGGCGCATTTTTTTCATATGTGGTGGAATTGTAAAATAATTAAGAATTATTGGGAAATGATATATAATGAAATGGGAAAAAATGTTTAAGATAGAATCATAGAATCATAGAATTGGAAGAGACCACAAGTGCCATCCAGTCCAACCCCCTGCCAAGCAGGAAACACCATCAAAGCATTCCTGACAGATGGCTGTCAAGCCTCTGCTTAAAGACCTCCAAAGAAGGAGACTACACCACACTCCTTGGCAGCAAATTCCACTGTCGAACAGCTCTCACTGTCAGGAAGTTCTTCCTAATGTTTAGGTGGAATCTTCTTTCTTGTAGTTTGAATCCATTGTCCCATGTCCGCTTCTCTGGAGCAGCAGAAAACAACCTTTCTCCCTCCTCTATATCAGTGTTTTTCAACCTTTTTTGGGCAAAGGCACACTTGTTTCATGAAAAAAATCACGAGGCACACCACCATTAGAAAATGTTAAAAAATTTAACTCTGTGCCTATATTGACTATATATAAAGTAATTCTCTTGAATTTTTCAATTTTTCCCACGGCACACCAGGCAACATCTCGCGGCACACTAGTGTGCCGCGGAACAGTGGTTGAAAAACACTGCTCTATATGACATCCTTTGATATATTTGAACATGGCTATCATATCACCCCTTAACTTTCTCTTCTCCAGGCTGAACATACCCAGCTCCCTAAGTCATTCCTCATAAGGCATTGTTTCCAGGCCTTTGACCATTTTGGTTGCCCTCTTCTGGACACGTTCCAGCTTGTCAGTATCCTTATTGAACTGTGGTGCCCAGAACTGGACACAGTATTCCAGGTGAGGCCTGACCAGACCAGAATACAGTGGTACTATTACTTCCCTTGATCTAGATGCTATACTGCTATTGATGCAGCCCAGAATTGCATTGGCTTTTTTAGCTGCTGCATCACACTGTTGACTCATGTCAAGTTTGTGGTCTAACAAGACTCCTAGATCCTTTTCCTGTGTACTGCTCTCAAGCCAGGTGTCACCCATCTTGTATTTGTGCCTTTCCTTTTTTTTTTTTTGCCCAAGTGTAGTACTTTACATTTCTCCCTGTTAAAATTCATCTTGTTTGCTTTGGCCCAGTTCTCTAATGTGTTAAGGTCACTTTGAAGTGTGATCCTGTCCTCTGTGGTATTAGCCACCCCTCCCAATTTGGTGTCATCTGCAAACTTGATCAGGATGCCCTCAAGCTCATCATCCAATTGCAGGCTTGGCTGTGGCTGCCCCTCCAATGCTGCTGCTTTGCGGGGAATTCCGTTAAAGGAATCCAGGGGCTCACCATGCTTGTCCGTATCCCCCGGTCGGGGGCCAGGGCCCACACAAGAGCCCCTGGGAGCATTAGGGGAGAGGCGAGGGCCAGACCCCCGGCTCCCATTCTCTCCCCAAAGTGTTTTCCTTTACACTGACTTCCACAGGCGGGTGGATGTCAGTTGTGTCCCCAGTGGGACAGATAGTCTGAACCAATACCTAAGCAACCACTCACATATTTTGTATTTTAATAAAGTTGTGGCCAAAATTATGCCAAAAAACCTTAAACAAATTTCTGTGTGAAGTGTGTTTCATTTGAGGGGTGGTTTGGGGACCTCGACACGCAAAGGTTCCCCACTTCAACCTGAAGTGATGGAAAACAACCACCAACATTTATGTGACAGGTATACTGTAAGTTTAAAAAGAAAAGAGAAAATGATTTGCACCTTTATATTTGTACATTTTGCGATTGCATCCTGCAAGACTTTCCATTATTAGTTTGTGTGCCACGAATACAGAAGGTTCTTGTTATTATTATTATTATGCTAATTATTATTATTTTCACTTTAAGTACTAACAGCTGAAAAGCTCTTCGTTCAGCTCTCATTCGCACTTCCTGCTGTGCAAAACTAGGTGGGAACTTTCGCTGTCACAAATTTATTCTTGAAATTCCCAGAGGGGCTAGGAAGCTACAGAAACGTCTTGAAGGCGTCGTCCCAAATGAATAATCTTCACCGAGGGATGCAACAGAGAGCTGCATAAAACACACACACACACACACACACACACACACACACACACACAGAGAGAGAGAGAGAGAGAGAGAGATGGAAGGGAAATGAAAAAGCGTCAATAAAAAATCACAATGTAAAGATAAAACACAGCTCTATAAGGAATTTGAAAGGGGGAGGGGTGGGAATTTGCGAGGGGAGGGGTGGGAGGAGACGCTTCTTTTGGGCCGCTGACGCCCACCCCCCTTGGTCCGCCCCTCGCCTCTGCCTGCAGCCCAAGCGGGAAGGAAGCAAAGCGCCGAGCAGGTGAGCGAGCAAGTTGCAGAGCAAGGCTTTTTACCAGGTGGTGGGGCAACAGCGCCCCCAGCCTCCCAAGCCTACAGCGAGCCTGGGGAAAGGGGGAGAGCTTTGCTGTTTGGCCGGCGGCCTGGATGGGCCGTTATGGCCGTTGCTCGCTGTAGGCTTGGGAGTCGCGGGGGTAACGCCAAGTGTCACCCTCCCCCAGGGTGGCACCTGGGGCAGACAGCCCCTACCGCACCCCCTTTGCTCCGCCCCTGGTCCTAAGGAAAAGCAGGACATTCTGGGATCAAATCAGAAACAGAGATGACTTCTGTAAATCCGGTTCTGTCCCAGGAAAGTTGGGGCACTTGGAGGGTCTATGGTAGGGCAACACCACCTGAAGGTTACCACTGTTGGGGGCAACAAGGCTTCTGGATAACAGTTGCTGGAAACCACAGGGGAGAAGAAGATGGTCCTTGTTCTCGACTCCTGCTTGCTGTTTTCCCGCCTGGTTGGCCACCTTGAGAACGGGACGCAGGTCTAGACGGACCATTCTTATGTCCTTGCATTGGTTTCCCCTCTGGTGACGAAAAAGAATTGAGCTAAGCGAACATATCAGAGCATATAACCACCTCATTTCACACTGTTTAATTTTAATCTGCAACGAAAGCTTAGATTGATTAATCTGCCAATTAAATCCTGCCTCTTGAATCTGAATCCATTTTGATGGGTAACTAACTCGGGGTACGTTGTTGTCTTTCCCCTGGGGGCCGATTCACCCAGAACAATCGATACTTCATGTTCTCGCGTCTACCCACGGCCATGTTTTCCTTTACCGGAGGGCGGGCAGGCGGGGGGGGGGGTGAGCAGAGCCCCATTTGTTCCCGACAGCTTGCATGTGGCTTAACATTTAGACAATTCATGTGCAGACATTAATTAGCTGGGGTGAGATGAGGAACAAATGGTGGGAACTCTACACTTCTCACCTCGGAAGCCTAACAGAATGGGCAAGCCGCTCTTGCGAGGCCCAGCCAAAGAAATCCACCAAGTTGGAACAGCAGGATGCATTTCGGATAGTCAAACTGTCAACAGCCTCCAACGAAATAGTTTTGAGAGCAAGTTGCAGCTGACACTTTGTAAAAATAAAATGAAAAAAAACAACCCACAATGTGCTAAAAATGCAGGAGAAAGTGGATTATGGTGCCCCTGACTTGGAAAGTTTTGACAGAGGCTGCTGTGCGAAGGCATCATAGCGTTGGTTAAATGGATGGAAGGAGTCATTGCCTGAATTTCTAGCACAATCTTAGAATTAGGAACCGCAAAATTCACCACCTTAGGGTTTAAAGCAATGGTGTCCAAACTTTTTTCAAGGAGGGCCAGATTTGATGAAGTGAAGGGCCGTGAGGGCCGACCAAAGTTGCTCACCTTTTTTTAGGGTTGAAGTTGTTGAGCTTTTTAAAAGGATTTTACCCCAGGAAATAAACTGCCACAGGGGCCGGATTAAACTGACCGGTGGGCCAGATTATGCCCCCAAAACAGACTTTGCACATGCCTGGTTTGAAGCATAGGTAGGCAAACTAAGGCCCGGAGGCTGGATCCGGACCAGTCGCCTTCTAAATCCAGCCTGCGGACAGTCTAAGAATCAGCATGTTTTTACACGAGTAGAGCGTGCCCTTTTATTTAAAATGCCTCCCTGGGTTATTTGTGGGGCCTGCCTGGTGTTTTTATATGAGTAGAATGTGTGCTTTTATTTAAAATGCACCTCTGTGTTATTTGTGGGGCATAGGAATATGTTCATTTTTATTTTTATTTTCAAAATATAGTCCAGCCCCCAACAAGGTCTGAGGGACAGTGGGCCGGCCCCCTGATGAAAAAGTTTGCTGACCCCTGGAAAGGAATAAAATCACTCGGACTTATACGAGGAGTACTTGCACACCACATGCTCTGGATGCAAAACATCAGAAAAAAGCTGAGCAGGGTCACCCCAATATTATTATTATTATTCATTATTATTTTTAAATTTGCATTCCACCCTATAGCCAGTCTCAGGGTGGTTCACAATATAAAAACATAAAATACATGATCTGAAAACAAGAACAACCCAATAACCCTCCCTCTCCCCAACACACATTTTATTTTATTTTATTTTATTTTATTTTATTTTATTTTATTTTATTTTATTTTATTTTTCAAATATGAATTTATAACAAAACCAAATATATTTCCCTATACAGAGATTCCTCTGAATCTCATGACTTACTCACCCCATCCCCTCAGTGGCTCTTAATGTCAATGTTTTCAACTGCATATTGTATCGCAATCTATGTTTTTTATCCATCCATACTCTCCATCGTATTTGTCACACTGCAAGTGCTGTAATGACATTTGAAAAGGGCATTGGGTGTCAATCAGCCAAAGGCCTTTTTAAAGAGGAATGTTTTTGCCTAGCGCCTAAAGGTGTATAATACATTTTGGCACTTGAAGTGAACCCTAAAATGGTGCCCTCACCCTTGCTAGGGAAGAAGGGTTGAGTGAAGATCTCCATCCAGAACAAGAGGGGAAGAAAGAGAGACGTCTGGATCTGCTGCCCCCGGGGATTGTGCCGCCTGAGGTGGCCTATTGGGTGGGCTGGTCCTGGGGTTGAGAGGATATAAAACCCCGGAGAGCTGCTGCCAGTCAGTGTAGACCAGATATGTTCAACGGGTCAACCACGATTGACAGGTATATCGCCGGGGTGCTCCAGATCGCGGGATTAAATAAAGTGATCGCCAGGGTACTCCTGATCAATCGCAAAATTAAATAAAGTGGGCGATGAATGTCCCCGCCCCCAGTGCTAGGTCCCATCACAATCCTCCCCCCAAAGAGCTCAGAAACTCAAGACAATGCTCCCCCAAAAAAGCTCCGCAGCTCTTGGCAATGACAATAGGTAGATTCATAGAATCATAGAATCCTAGAGTTGGAAGAGACCACAAGGGCCATCCAGTCCAACCCCCTGCCAAGCAGGAAACACCATCAACGCATTCCTGACAGATGGCTGTCAAGCCTCTGCTTAAAGACCTCCAAAGAAGGAGACTCCACCACACTCCTTGGCAGCAAATTCCACTGTCGAACAGCTCTCACTGTCAGGAAGTTCTTCCTAATGTTTAGGTGCAATCTTCTTTCTTGTAGTTTGAATCCATTGCCCCGTGTCCGCTTCTCTGGAGCAGCAGAAAACAACCTTTCACCCTCCTCTATATGACATCCTTTGATATATTTGAACATGGCTATCATATCACCCCTTAACCTTCTCTTCTCCAGGCTAAACATACCCAGCTCCCTAAGCCGTTCCTCATAAGGCATCGTTTCCAGGCCTTTGACCATTTTGGTTGCCCTCTTCTGGACACGTTCCAGCTTGTCAGTATCCTTCTTGAACTGTGGTGCCCAGAACTGGACACAGTATTCCAGGTAAGGTCTGACCAGAGCAGAATATAGTGGTAGATCACTCCCAGTTATTTATATATATATATATATATATATATATATATATATATATATATATACACACACACACACACACACACACACACACACACACACACACTGTGAGTAGATCACAGTCTCTTGGTGTAGACAATACTGAGCTCGATGGGCCAATGGTGTGGCTCAGTAAAAGTCAGCTTCCTATGTTCCTAAGATGTCTATCTTATTTATTTATTTGTTTGTTTATTTGTTTATTTAACTATTAGTAGAGGAGAATGACTTCTGCCTATTACCAAGGGCGACCTAACTTCTTGATCCTATTTCTGACTGCAAAATTATGTAAGCTTAGGGTTGCCATGGCAATTTTTTTTGGGGGGGGGCTAAGTCCAGATTATTAATGCTTCAACATAAAACTCCAGATCCTCCTCTCCTCTCCCACCCCCCTAAAAAAAGAAAGAAATATAAATCAACTGTCATATATTTAGGAAGTCTCTCATGAATCATCTTATGGCTATCCTTCTCGTCTGTCTCCAGTAAAACATTGAGCTATTAAGGATAAGCGCATTCCCCAAGGAAGCTCATGAAATAATGATTGAAATATCAAGAGAAGAAATAACCTTCATTGTATTATATGGCGTTCCCCCCTCTGAAAGGAAAACAAAGGAAGCTTCCATCTGCGAAACATTATCTAGCACGAGAGAGAGGATCAAGTGAGAGGCCTCTGACTTTAGCACTGATGTGAAAGTAACAAAAGGTCTTTGGATCATGACTTCAGCTGAAATGATTTACTCCTGTAACCGAAATCATACTTGATCCCTACCCTGTTCAATCTTCTTCCCAAACTAGAGCAGGAGTGGGATATTTGAAGGAATATTGTAAGAACCAAAACGATGTCGTTTTCAAAAAATTAGAAATTAGCTTGAAAGAAACTCACATTCCTTTAACATTTATTTAACATGATTTATATAATGCCTATCTTTCTTTTTATTTTAATGATCCGAACAGGTTACATAAAACAATGTGAAACGGTTATTTAAAACGCCGATAAAATCAACCAGCTTCAAAAACAAGCTGGCACAATAGAATTGCCCAAAGGCAGATAAAGTCAAAACAAATGCACATGGTAAAATTAGATCTTTTTCCTAGGCTTGCCTAAACAAAGCAAGGCAAAAAGTTTTTATCAGGTGTAAAAAAAATAATATAATATTAAGGCAGGGAGGTCTGGGGAACAGGTCCTGCAACTTCTTAACCATGTTCACTTATTTGGGTTCCAGGGTGGGACACCCCTAACTTACATTCTGGAAAAAAATAATAAGTATAAAGAACTTCTTTCTGTGAGAAAACACGGTGGTGGCTTATGCTTCTACCTGCATTGATAGAGGTGGATTGTAGGGAGGGGAGGCATGCCTGAGCCATTTCTGTGGCCCTATTGTTGTAAGCCAAAAATGGCTTATCTCCTGAGTTTATGGCAAATCGTGTCCTCCCTCAAAGTGTTGCGGTGAGACCTGGCAACCAAACCCAGTGTTGTGGGTGGGTACGATTGGATAGCCACAACACCCTATTGGTAGGTCCCTTGATGCTGGGATTAATCAGGCCAATGGGACGCTAGCCAAACAGATCAAGGGACCTATTTAAGCCCATGCACGTGACCCAGAACTTCCTCCTTTGGCCAGTGCATCGGAACACCCGCCCACCTCTCCCTATATTTAGGGCTTGTTCGCTTGACCTTGCTATGCCGTCGTGTGTCGTCTGTCGTTGGGACAGGGGCACGACAGGAATTTTCCCCACTGGGCTGATTGGCTGTTGCTATTTGGGTTTCGCCTGCCGCGTAGCAAACCGTCACAACTTGTAAGGTTGCGGATAGGCTCTGGTTCAGGTGATAGAGATGGGAGAACGCTCTCGCCATCCCTATGTGAAGGGTATTCCGTTAAAGGAATCCAGGGACTCGATGGTATGGTCAATTTCTGAGAGGGGGTTGTGCCTGTGCCTGAGTCCAGGGAGACATCTGGGTGGTGGACTAGCGTGTCCCTGGCTTTCTGCTATTCCAGGTGTTCACCCTGGGCTGACCTATGCTGGTGCCCTGGGTCAGCGCTACTTGCAACGGTGCAGGGAGCTAATCAAACCAGAGACTATGCAACCACTCACTTGCTGTAATCAATTACAGGTAGGTAGCTGTGTTGGTCTGCCATAGTCAAAACAAAACAAAATAAAAAATTCCTTCCAGTAGCACCTTAGAGACTAACTAAGTTTGTTCTTGGTATGAGCTTTTGTGTGCATGCAGACTTCTTCAGATATACTGAAACGGAAGTCACCAGATTCTTAAATATAGTGAGGGAGTGCTGTAATCAATAAAGTTGTGGCCTAAATTCTGCCAAAAACCAAACCAAAAATTTAAGTCTTGTCTGAATTTATTTAAGGGGGAGGTTTAAAGGTCTAAACACGCAATAATAAAACTCAGAAACGTGAGGAGTTAGGAGTCCAACGTTGTTTATTAGAAAGCAGTAGGTTACAGTCGGATCGTTCCGCAAAACTGCAACCCCGCCCGGTGATCCAGGCAGTGGTATTTATAACATTTCAAACAAGGCATTTCAAATTTCACCAATCATATACATCATTACCTCATTTCATGTTTTACATATGTGCAATAAGCACTAGCAATTTTCCCACCATGTTCTGTTACATTGTGTTAGTGTGCATGTTGGAAACCTGTGTTACGTGTAGCCATTTGTGTCATGTAGCAACTTACGTTCTAGCTTTGAACTGTATCTTTGTGATTCACATATTAGCTGTATTACTGCCCCAATGGGGGCCCCCCGGCAACTTGCAAAACCATCAGTTTAATAAAGAAACAGGTTACCAGTGTAACTTCTCTATTGGAAGCACACACAAGGATTTCCAGGGGTACACATTATCACATTTATTTTGGCCCTTTGGGCCACCACCACACTATCTATTTTCCATACATGCACAGCCACTTCCCACAACACAGCCATTTTGTGTTACGCCACGATGTCAGATAACCTGCGCGGCATTATGCCACAGCACCACGCCAGCCGTGTCGGTGTTAGCAGTGGCAGCCGCAGTCCGAGCTGATGCAGAGCTGAGGAAATGAAGAACAGGACAAGAGAGTTTTGTCATAAAAGGACTGAAATCTGCTCCTTGTGCTTATGAAAAGCGTTGCCTTGCCTTCAGAACGAAGAGCAGAGAAAACGGGGGGGGGGGGAACCCACCTCCATAAACATTCAGTGTGAAAGAACGGGAGGCATATACAACAGTTAAATCTGCAATCACTAAATTTAACCCGAAGAGCACTTCTAAATCAATGAAATTGCAGGTTTCTATTTATCTCTCCCCTCCTTTTTATGCTGCCAGCCGAACCTTTAACTCGCATTGTCTCCATCTTCCTCAAAACATGCAGAAATAATTCTCGGCAATTGTTTCGGGGTGGCGTAAGACTCGTAACACCAGCAAATGTTTGTCATTCTCTGTAGAAGAGGCATTTTGTTGTTAGCACAAAGGCAAGGACACTGTTCAAATGGAAGGAGGCTCGAAAATAACTGTGTTTAGCTGAAGGCCCAATCAGGCTTTATTTTGAATTTCTTCTTTTTCTTCTTCTAAAAGCAGATAGGTTCATATACGGCAAGGAGGGGGGGGGAGAAACATATCAAAGTGCTATTAGAAAAATAATGCATCTTGCTTTCTTTGAGGGAGAAACCTGCATTTTTTTCCCCTTCACATTCTGAAATACAGCAACTAAATCACAGTGAGTTGTCTCCATCTCTTATTCTTAGAACAAAGCAGTCTAGGCATTATTTTCTTTTGTGTATTCTGCTCAGAGCCTAAATCTTTAGGGTAGCGGGAGAGACTCCGTCTATGTGGAATGAGGACACATCCACGCAGGTCCGGATTTAAGTTTGATGAGGCCCTAAGCTACTGAAGGTAATTGTTGTTCAGTCGTTCAGTCATGTCCGACTCTTCGTGACCCCATGGACCAGAGCACGCCAGGCACGCCTATCCTTCACTGCCTCCCGCAGTTTGGCCAAACTCATGTTAGTAGCTTCGAGGATACTGTCCAACCATCTCATCCTCTGTCGTCCCCTTCTCCTTGTGCCCTCCATCTTTCCCAACATCAGGGTCTTTTCCAGGGAGTCTTCCCTTCTCATGAGGTGGCCAAAGTACTGGAGCCTCAACTTCAGGATCTGTCCTTCTAGTGAGCACTCAGGGCTGATTTCTTTAAGGATGGATAGGTTTGATCTTCTTGCAGTCCATGGGACTCTCAAGAGTCTCCTCCAGCACCATACTGAAGGTAATAGGGCCCTTTATATATCCAGCTGTCCTTTGTCAACAACAAATTGTCCCTGTTACTTTTGTGTTGAATATCTGCTATATGGTAATTTATGGACCTAATAGGTATCTACAGTCATTTACACATAACAGTCCATGCAGAATGTAGGCACCCTATATATAGAAATGAGCAAACCAGTGATATTTTAGGGAGCAGGCTAGCAGGCGGGGCCCATTACTTACATCATAGGAGCCTCCACAACACAAAATACTGTTGCTGTATGTAGGTTTTATTTTTATTTTTTTATCTAATATTTTGGAAATGTACATCCAGTTTTTTACCCTTTAAATTTTTAGGGGGCCTAAGCTATAGCTTGTTTAGCTTGTTTAGCTTATACGTAAATCCAGCACTGTACAACATATTGGAATCGGCCCGGTTGCAAATCAGGTCCTCCCTTAAAGGGGGCACGTATTGCAAATCAGGTCCTCCCTTAAAGGGGGCACGTATTGCACCTCATGAGAAGAGAAGACTCCCTGGAAAAGACCCTGATGTTGGGAAAGATGGAGGGCACAAGGAGAAGGGGGCGACAGAGGATGAGATGGTTGGACAGTGTTCTTGAAGCGACTAGCATGAGTTTGGCTAAACTGCGGGAGGCAGTGGAGGATAGGGGTGCCTGGCGTGCTCTGGTCCATGGGATCACGCAGAGTCGGACACGACTGAATGACTGAACAACTACTACTACTACTACTGTGGCCTGTGTTTTGTTAGCCCAAAAATGGAAAACGAGCAAAGTCACAACTAAAGAATGGCAACCTAAGTTGACAGAATATGCACAACTCGCAGACTTAACATATGGAATAAGAGAACAAGAAGAACATCTGTTTAAAGAAAATTGGAGAACGTTTAATCAATATATGGGAGATAATAGTATACAGCTGAAAACGCTGGCAGCGTTAAGATAAATTCAACAGTGCGAACAAGTTTTGGTGGATGCAATAATGGAATACCGAATATTTTGTAAAATATGCAGGGGTTTATGATATGTAAAATGAACCATGGAAAGAGAAGAAGGGAAGTCACTGATATCTTGAGGATGTAAAATGAGTATTTTAAATGGTAAAACAGAAAATTTAATAAAAATTATATGTACTGTATATTCTGGCGTATAAGATTACTTTTTAATCCAGGAAAATCTTCTCAAAAGTCGGGGGTCGTCTTATACGCTGGGTGGAGAATCTGCGGTCCAGTATATATCAAACTCTATATTTTAACTGGAAACGTTGGGGGTCGTCTTATACGCCCAGTCGTCTTATACGCCGGAAAATACGGTAAAAATAAAATAAAATAAGAGGCAAAGACATCCACAGTTCAGCCATCGAAGAGAGGAAATGGGTAAGGAAGAGCACCAAAGGTGCTATCACCATTGCCCACCCCCCACCCCCCAGCATTTGCCATGCGAGGCAGTTGCCCCACTCTGCCTAATGTTAGGGCCTGTCTCAGTTCTGACTTATACTTGTGGACCTTGGTTCCTGTTTGTCCTGAGGTTCTGATTTACTCCACAATGTCCAGCTTCTGGATCGTCTCTTGCCCTGTTGCTAGCCCAGCTCTGACAGAGCCACAACCAGAGCTCTTCATTCTTCACGTGAAGCGTTTTATATAACCTCTGGGCCTCTCTGTACAGCAGGGATTACGAAGCTTTCTGTAGCCACATTTGAGCTCACGAAAGAGTGCCTTGGGTGCCAGTCACAGAATGGCTGCCATAGGGGCGTGGTATTATACAAAATGGCGGCCACATCTGGAAAAAGCAGAATAAGAGATAGGGCCACAAGGTGGTGTGGGCCCCCTTCCACCAAGGGGCCTCCCTTCCATCAATATGGGGATGGGAAGCACCTACATCAGCCATCATCATTTTTTGTTCGCAGAGAGGATTTCTTTGCACATCTCCCCCGTTCAGGACAGAAAGGAAGGTAGTCATACAGTCTTGAAATCCAATGAATCCAAAGACTCTAGGAGTCCTGGTAGACCATAAACTTGACATGAGTCAACAGTGTGATGCAGCAGCTAAAAAAGCCAATGCAATTCTGGGCTGCATCATTAGGAGTATAGCGTCTAGATCAAGGGAAGTAATCGTACCAATATATTCTGCTCTGGTCAGACCTCACCTGGAATACTATGTCCAGTTCTGGGCACCACAGTTCAAGAAGGATACTGACAAGCTGGAACGTGTCCAGAGGAGGGCAACCAAAATGGTCAATGGCCTGGAACGATGCCTTATGAGGAACGGCTTAGGGAGCTGGGTATGTTTAGCCTGGAGAAGAGAAGGTTAAGGGGTGATATGATAGCTATGTTCAAATATATAAAAGGATGTCATATAGAGGAGGGAGAAAGATTGTTTTCTGCTGCTCCAGAGAAGCAGACACGGAGCAATGGATTCAAACTACAAGAAAGAAGATTGCACCTAAACATTAGGAAGAACTTCCTGACAGTGAGAGCTGTTTGGCAGTGGAATTTGCTGCCAAGGAGTGTGGTGGAGTCTCCTTCTTTGGAGGTCTTTAAGCAGAGGCTTGACAGCCATCTGTCAGGAATGCTTTGATGGTGTTTCCTGCTTGGCAGGGCGTTGGACTGGATGGCCCTTGGGGTCTCTTCCAACTCTATGATTCTATGAAATGTGGCCATGTTAAAGGGCCATGTTCAATTCAGGAGAGGCTGAGCCAGTGCAAACAGGAGCTGAGCAGGAAGAGCAAATGGTCTCTTGTGCACTGTGGATTTCCAAGGCGCTATTTACGGAGGCCTTTAACGGGTGTCATCAGAGGTATTGGCAGGCACACTGGTGCCCCTGGTCGGTGCGTTGGGGATCCCCGCTGTAGAAGTAACCAAGTGGAGAGGAATTAAGCGATGTACGCAAACCTGTGAACTATGTGATGTTTAGGAGGGTGTCTCTCGCCCTCCTGGAATGGAAGCGGCAAAGAAAAGCGTCGGGTGTTCAAGAGATGAGTTCTGTTTTCCTGGCTTGAAGAACGACAAAAGTTTCATTCTGACAAGCTTAAGTGATTAGAGCAGGGGGTGGGCAGGAGGTTTACTTTCTTGTTGTTATTTGCTTTTAATGAAGTGATGACTGTGAGCCAAACTCATTATTTCTGGATCTCTCAGCTGCTTGAACAGAAGAAGCAGAGAAGCTTTTTTTAAAAAAAAAAATGGAGAAGGAATCTCATTCCACTCTTTCTGCTTTCAGGAAAATGAGCACACACCTGGGGAAAGCAATTGCTCCCTCCCTCTAGCTTTCTCTCTCCCTCCTCCCTTCTCTCTCCCTCCTCATTCTTTAACTTTTTCTGTCTGTCCCTGGAACACGGCCAGAAGCATCATTATGAAATCTGAGCGGTGAGATGGAAGATTATTCAGCATGCTGGCATCCTTCTTGAACTGTATTCCCATGACTTGTGTAGCCAAGAGAACACACAGTGCTTTCAGAACACAGCAGAGCATCTCAGGCCAGTTGGGAGCATGTTTGGAGTTGGAGTCAATAGGGCGTTTGGCGACGTGGCTTCTTTGATGGGAGTCAAGATACTCTGGATTCTCCGTCACCCGAAATCGCAAGTGTCTCAAGCCGTCTGATAAATGTTGTGAAGAAATGCTGTACAGCTTATCAGAACTCTCTCTCTCTCTCTCTCTCTCTCTCTCTCTCATAAGAGCATCCAGAAGAGTCCTTGCGGACTTTTCGAAATGGCGTTATACTGAGAAAATTGCTTTTGCAGAAATATGTGTATTAGGCAGAGTGGCAGAAAACAACATGCCCATTAATTTGCTGATCAATTCTCATGAAGACATTAAAAACAAAACGAAACAAAAACCCTACAAACTGATGTGGAAATGTGAAGAAATTTATTCAGGATGAGAAACAGACAGAAACTTAAAATAAAATAAAATAATAAAAAATCCTTCCAGTAGCACCTTTGAGACCAACTAAGTTTGAAGATAAAATACAAAAAATTAAAATATTAAAGATAAAATACAAAAAATTAAAATATTAAAGATAAAATACAATATGATAAAATGCAAAAAAGGGGGGGGGAAGAAAGAAAGAAAGTGACAGATACTGAAATCAACCATCTAGGGTGACTCTTGCATGCCATCCTCTTGCCAAGCAAAGAGAAAGGAGTTGAATGTCCTCTTTTCTTTTCCAATTTAGGAACCCAAAGAACTGCTCACTGCTACCGAAATGGAATATGCTGTCCTCAACCATGAGAGTAGCTGACAGAAACTAGACATCCTTAGGGCCATTCCTCCCATAACCCAGAATGAGTTGGGACGTTGAGATCACAGTGGCACCATGACACACGTATGTTGAAGCAGATTTCAGGACCCCAAGTAACCTGGGAAGGGCACACCTGATGCGCTATCGGTCCTCTAAAAAATAATAATTCTATTTTAAAATTTAAAATTTAAATATGCTTCACTTCAAACAAACAAACAAACAAACAAAAACAAATCAGAGCTTTGGTGCCAAATGCATCTGTGAATCATTTTTGCATTTGCTCCCAAGGACTCTCAGTCATTACTGAGCATTTTAGTTCAATGAAGCTGGCCACCGCGGGGGGGGGGGGTTGTTTAAGGGGGGGGGAGCATAGCTGCCACCAGGCATGTAAACCAAGCTTTGATTGGAGCCTGTCATTTTCAGATAGAGTTCCTTGAGCAGTCACTCGTACACATGACATATTTGAAGCACAATTAATTATAATTGTGGCCCAGTGAAGAAATTTGTCTATCGAGAGACTGAAATCTGTATAAGTCTAATCTCCACTTTTAGCAAAATAACATTTCTCCTTTTCCTTCAGCAAGCTTAGGTCATAGTTAGACAATATCATAAGCCTGGAAGGGGTGATATATATATCTGCCAACATATAAAATAAACCAAATGGAACCTCATTTGTAATCACAATCTTATCTTAGCTGTGATTCCCTTTATCATCCGGCACTGGGAGGGCTTTATTCCATTATTTCCGTGCAATAATGACAAAGAAGCTAAATTGTTTGCATTCACAACAATGAAACCAATTTGAAAACCTTGCATGTAAAAAGAAAAAGAAGCACCCAAACTCCCTGTTATTCCAGACATGATTACCGGGAGTTGTTGATAGCATTTGTCAAAAATTTCTTCTTACAATATAGTACGTCTCTGGTTCTGTCCCCCCCCCACACACACACACCTTAAACCTCCCTCACCTCCCCAAAAAGAAAGAAAAATATTGTTATTTGCTAGGTTCCTCCTCATTTAGGAGATATCACATCCTAGAAAAATAGCAGATGTTAATATGAAAGCACAGAATAGCTCCACTTTATCACCACTCTCATGGCTTTTAGATCAGTTCTGTGGTTCTTGCAGCTTTAGTCCTCGGAGAAAAATGCTAATTTGAACGGTTGAAATTGACACAGGTTACAGAATAAAGGGTAATTAGTACGAGAACTTCCACAAAGCATTTTTAGCACCATTAATCAACACCCGCCGAGATGTACACTTTTCTTACTCGGAAGTGTTGTTCGAACTGCACCGAAGATTGGGGGAACGACACACGCACACACACACAATGAAAGCTTGAAATATTCCATTCCCTTTAAGTAATGCAAAATGTAGAATTTGCCCTGAAAATACAGCTGGAAATATTCTGCACTGCAAGTGCCTAATGTGCAGTTAGAGACAGACTTATATTGCCCTAGAGAATTATTAAAAGCACATAAAAGTGTTATTCGGAGGAAAGCACCTTTTTCTGATAGCAGCGATCCTACTGGTTTCATCTAAAGTGCTGGCATGTCATTAAAATGCATTAGACATGTTCTGGTTTTCCATGGTGTTTAATCCAAGGGAAGATGAAGAAGAAAAAGAGATCCTTTTAATATTAAGAGAAATACTCAACTCGATGCCCAATTTTCACCAGGAGAACAACAACAACAACAACAACAACAACAACAACAACAACAACAACAACAACAACAACAACAACAACAACTCTGTAGGAAATTGGCAGTCAGTCCAGAGGTTTTAACAATGGCACCCCATGTTTTCACTCAGATGCCGAGATGCCAGGTGATTCACCCCAATCTAAGGCCAACAGTCTATTCAGGTGAGTCTGTAAGTTGGAGAAGTGGGGTGGTGGAGAAGCTGTAATCACACTGCCCAGATCTCCCCATTGCCTTGGACCTCCTTCTCCTCCTCCTGGTAACCCAACAGTGATCCACCTGCCACTGAACCTGGTGATACACATATCGCTAATAAGGGCACTGGGAAGGGTTGGTGGATGGAGGACTGTGCCTCTTCTAGATATTATGTCCACACGTGTTCTCTCAATAGATTTGCAGTCTTAATCATTGTAGGCTTAAAGATAAAGGTACCCCTGACCGTTAGGTCCAGTCGCGGACGACTCTGGGGTTGCGGCGCTCATCTCGCTCTATAGGCCGAGGGAGCCGGCGTTTGTCTGCAGACAGCTTCCAGGTCATGTGGCCAGCATGACTAAGCCACTTCTGGCGAACTTAGAGCAGTGCACGAAAATTCCGTTTACGTTCCCACCAGAGCGGTACCTATTTATCTACTTGCACTTTGACATGCTTTCGAACTGCTAGGTGGGCAGGAGCAGGGACCGAGCAACTTGAGCTCACCCCATGGCAGGGATTCGAACCACCGACCTTCCAATTGGCAAGCCCTAGGCTCTGTGGTTTAGACCACAGTGCCACCCGCATTTAAACTCTAGTTAAACCTCAGTTTTTAGATAGTATGGATGTTTAGATAGTATGGATTTTAGATAGTATGGAAGAGCCGTGTTGGTCTGCCATAGTCAAAACAAAAAAAAAAAAAAATTCCTTCCACCTCAAATCATCACAATTTCTGTTCACTTCGCTAGTGTTGACAATCAAAATGGAGCTATAACATTTAATGAATTTTGGGGGCAATCTTCATTGCACAGACCAGATTTTTGTGGCATGTCCAATGCTCATTGGCTGCGAGGTCTACTGTGCGCTGGGATCATGTTGAGATTAATGCTTCCTACTTCGATTGCCAAAGCATGGCATTTGATAAAGTCGACAGATGACAGAGATTAAAATGTCAAGGCCGATGCAAAATTTTGGACTCCACAGTAAATGATACTGGGACATTCTGGAACCTGTTGACATGTGGTGGGACTGAGCTATGCCTCACAATTCGCACACCTGTGAATAAGGAACATGTGCATGTCCATTCACAACATATCAATGGCTAGCTTGATGGCAGCACTGCTCAAAGCCAGACCAGAAACCTCCACTTAGCATGGTGAGGCCTGGCAGCCAAGCCTGATTTCAAGGACTCAATCCAGAAATCTTATGGCTTGAGGCTGGACTTAGTCTAGTGAACTACCATTGACTGAGAGTGTGTAGGCCTCAGAGTCCTTTTGAGACAGAGAAGTCATAGGAGTCATGTGGGTCTCTGCAGGCAGTATGAAGCTTCTGGTTTGGCTAAGCATGGGTTTCTTAGCTGCAGCACCATTTAGGTGGTCAGTGGCATGTCTGTGAGGAATGGCGGGTGCAGCAGTTGCGAATGGCAGGGGCAACAGCTGCTCCATTGTTCTGAGAACCTGTTGGTCCACCCAGAAGCCGTGCGGAATGGCCCACATATGATGGAGAGAGGAGGCAGCTGAAAGGAGTGGAGAGGATGAGCAGCAGAGTTAGTGGAGGGTGGAATTACAAAGTTTTATCGTAAAACCACATGACACCCAGCACAGCTCATTACAATTGCTAAAACAAACAGAGAAATCATTAGCATGTCCACAGAGACACTCAGGAAATTTGCAAGGGGTCTGTGGTGGGGGTGGGGAGTTTTGGAACTACTGTCTAGAATGTGAATGAGGACCCTGTGGTCCAGAAGATGTTGTTGGATTACAACTCTTGTCAGCCCTGACCATTGGCCACTCTGGCTGAAGTCCAGTTGGAGTCCATCGCCATCTACAGGGCCACAGGTTGCCTATCCCTGTTCTAGGAGCCTGCCCTTTCATCTTTGCTTAATTAACAGAGCAATACCATTCACATACAGCACCCCAGTCTCCAGGTTCAAAGGCAACACACCGACTCCAGGGACTATCTAGGAGTTAGATGGTATCTAACCCCGGTAAAACTTGCCAAAATGTATCACACATCAGATAACAAATGTTGGAAATGTAAAGAGAAGGAAGGAACCTTTTTCCATATGTGGTGGACATGCCCCAAAATAAAGGACTTCTGGGAAAGGATTCATAATGAAATGAAAAAGGTGCTAAAAGACACCTTCTTAAAGAAACCAGAAGCCTTTCTTTTGGGAATTATAGGGGAGGAAATCCCCCAAAAGGACAATATTTTCTTTCTGTATGCCACAACAGCAGCAAGACTACTAATAGCAAAGAATTGGAAGAACCAGGATATACCAACAGTTGAAGAATGGCAAATGAAAATTATAGACTTTATGGAACTTGCCGAGCTGACAGTGAGACTGTGTGACCAGAGGGAGGAGATGGTGCAGGAAGATTGGAAGAAATTTAAAATTTATATGAAAAAATATTGTAATGTTTAAAATTTTTGAAATCCTAGGGAAGCAATTAGAGGTTTCTGGTACAAAAATGGGTATATATGATTTAAATTATGATTTGGAGATTTGACATAAGATAGTAAATTATTAATCATTTAAATATGATAATGAATATAGATTTAATTTATGGAACTGCTAAAAGAAGATTGAAATTGAAACCCAGAAAGGAGAGGTTGGAGGAAGTCACCCCAAGATGATAAAGGAATATTGTGATGTGGGTATAAGAGTTTGTTCGTCTTGTGTTTTGTTTTTGTATTTGTTTTGTATGTTTTATATTTTATAAAATGAATTAAAAAATAATTTAAAAAATAGGAGGTCTAGATATTGACATGACTGTCCACCACGTTGATATTGGTCTCCATTGTGGAACTTAGTAACATGAGTTCAGATCTGTTCCAGCTCTGATGTATTCTGAATAAGGAAAATGTGGACCTATGAGAACCTTTCAGTCATTGAATTCCACAATTTATCCCTTATCTATACTGAGGTGTTACGGGACGTGGGTGGCGCTATGGTCTAAACCAATGAGCCTAGGGCTTGCCAATCAGAAGGTCGGCGGTTTGAATCCCTGCAATGGGGTGAGCTCCCATTGTTCGGTCCCAGCTCCTGCCCACCTAGCAGTTCGAAAGCATGTCAAAGTGCAAGTAGATAAATAGGTACCGCTCTGGTGGGAAGGTAAACGGTGTTTCCATGAGCTGCTCTGGTTTGCCAGAAGCAGCTTAGTCATGCCGGCCACATGACTCGGAAGCTGTCTGCAGACAAACGCCGGCTCCCTCGGCCTATAGAGCAAGATGAGCACCGCAACCTCAGAGTCGTCTGTGACTGGACCTAATGGTCAGGGGTACCTTTACCTTTACCTAAACCTTACACTGAGGTTACAGGTAGGTAGCCGTGTTGGTCTGCCATAGTCAAAACAAAATAAAAAAATAAAAAAGAAATTCCTTCCAGTAGCACCTTAGAGACCAACTAAGTTTGTTATTGGTATCTGAAGAAGTCTGCATGCACACGAAAGCTCATACCAAGAACAAACATAGTTGGTCTCTAAGGTGCTACTGGAAGGAATTTTTTATTTTATTTTGTTTTGACTATGGCAGACCAATATGGCTACCTACCTGTAACAAGATCTGAACAGTTTGGCTTCTTCTTCCCACCAGCCCCAGTCTATAAATTAGACCCTACCCTGAATGAGGACAGCCATTATCTGCTAAAAACACATAGTTCTAGGCATTCCTGGGCTGAAGCACAATATTTATTGTTTCCCATTGGCTGGTTGATAAGAAGCAGCTATTTTTAAATACCTGCTACAGCCAAACAGCATGCTCAGAGGAGAAACATTATTTTTGGTCTATGAATCACACACATGGAACTAGGTAGAATCTGGATGCATCAAACTCTCCAAAACAACATGATAGAACATCTGGCTTACAACTGTCATAAGCAAAGATTGCAAACATATTTACTTAGTGGTGGGTCACAATGAACTACATAGAACAAACTTTTTAAAACATCATTATATGTTTGACTGCAGCATAGTCTGTTCTTCTCAGGGCGGGGACAGCATTTTTGGATCCTAAACAAATTGCGCAAAGCCCCATGGAGTTCAAATGAAGATGAGCTTATGTCCTGAGAGATGCATCTGTTGCTAGAATACACCATTTCAGACCACAGAGGTGGGATCCAAGACTGGCTAAATTTAAAAGGTCCCTAACTCAAACAAACAAGGATGCTGTAAGCTAGCCTTTTCTGCAAATACATGAGTTTTGCAGATGTAGAAAGTATTTTTCTGTGGCGTTACATTCGCACATTTGTTGAACTCCTGCAGTCTGAAATGGCACAGTGAATCGTGGATATTTAGCCTTCAAGCCTTGAAGTTGCTTTAGCAGCTATATGTAACATTTCTTTAGATTTTAAATTGAGTTTGATTCGACTGATATGATGTTCTGGATATATTGGACTCCAGAGTGCCTTTATAGGAAGGAATTGGCTAGTTCGGATAGATGCTGGTGATGTAACACTGAAAAGGCCTCTTTGCGGGGTGTGATTTGGGTGTATCCTAGGCTTCTTCTCTTTGGTCAGAAACAGCAGCTCATATAAACATGGTTTGGGGACAATCCTTGAAACTTGTAGATGTTCACACACTTTAAATGCTACTCCTGTGACGTGGAGACCAGCAGATGGACTAGAAAAGTGGTTCCTGCAAAAAGTGGTTGCAAACAGACTTTTTAATTCCGTGACCCTCTCCGAGACCATCTTCAATTGCCCTTCATGTTTTAAACTAAATTTAATAATGAACAATACGGGGGGGGGGGGATGAAGGCAGTATAGAATAGCTAGTGGAGAAATAGTTTTTGAAAGTAACCTCAAGAACCATAGCTCTTACCATATTTTTGGGGGAGAGGGGTTATGGCTCTAGCACTCAGATTTGACAAATCAGGTTCTCCCTTGGGAGAGCACGCGTTGCGGTGGGGGCTAGAAAGACACCTCCCTGGTCGCTGGGCGGACTGGCTAGCTGGCCACAGCTCCTATAGGTCCCTGCGAGTTGCTGAGTAGAACTGAATGTATCAGTGTTACATTCAGTTCTACTCAGCAACTCGCAGGGACCTATAGGAGCTGTGGCCAGTGTTGTGATGGACAGCCCAGCGTCCTTTATATTGCCCTGCATGCAGGGAGATCCTCGTCTTGGCTGCGTGCTTCGGATCACCCACCCCCCTCCCTTTATTTTAGGTCTCTGCATTGACCTTGCAACTGCCTGTCATGGGGTCGTCTGCTTTTGGGGCAGGGGCCCAGTAGGAATTTTGTCCATTTGGCTGATTGGCTGTTGCCATTTGGTTTTCGCCTACTGCAGTAGCAACTAGTCACAACTTGTAAGGTTGGTGGTTAGGCATTGGTTCTTATGTTGGTTACTGGAAGGGTGCCCCCCCTTCCAGAATGATGATGGTGCAGGGAATTCCGTTAAAGGAATCCAGGGGCTCGAGATGCTTTTGTCCGAACCCCCGGTAGGGGGACAGGGCCACGCAAGAGCCCCTGGGACCCCTGGGGAGAGGGAGGGCACTGCTCCTGGCCTCCTTAACGCTACCCAGGTGGCATTCTCCTGACGCTGACCGAAAGTCAGCTCTGTCCCGGCGGACAGCTAGTCTGAACCAATGCCTACACAACCACGCACATAATTTGTATTTTAATAAAGTTGTGGCCTAAATTATTGCCAAAAACCCAAACAAAAAATATGTCTCTAGTGTGAGTTCTTGGGGGGGGGGGCTTGGGGACCTCAACACGCAAAACAATGCCTTAGGAGGTTTAGATGCACTGCTCATGCCGGTTCATGTAAATAAATCATGGAGAAGAGGACTGTTGATAGCTACTAATAATGGTGGAGGTTATGCTCTGCCTCCATGGTTGGAAGCAGCAACGCTTCTGAATCTTCTTTGTTCTTTGGCAATCACTGGTAGCTGAGTAAGATTTTATTCCATGAGTATGGTCTTAACTGTGTGTCCATAAGTGACTGTGGAGGCCACAGTGGGGACATAGGTTTCCGGGCAGGAGTTGATCACAGTGAGGATTTTCCAAATGTGCCTTTCTCTTAGATTTTTCAGAATTTTTCAAAATTCAGATTTATCATCATCATCATCATCATCAATAATAACTATAATAACTGAATTGATATACCGTCCTATACCTGGGGGTCTCAGGACAGTTCACAGAATAAAATCAAGATATAAAACCACAAATTATCTAAAAAATATATTTTTTAAAAAAACAAAAGCACCCCCCTACACACACACACACACACTTTAAAAGGGCATAGGTTGTAAATTGGATCAACCAAAGGCCTGGCTAAAAAGGAATGTTTTTGCCTGGCACCTAAAGGTGTATCATGAATGCACCATTCCACAGACAGGGACCCACTGCAGAGAAGGCCCCGTTCTTGTGTTGCCACCCTCCAGACCTCTCGAGGAGGAGGCACACAAAGAAGGGCCTCAGAAGATGAATTCAGGATCCAGGTAGGTTCATATGGAAAGAGGCGGTCCTTGAGGTATTGCGGTCCTGAGCCATTTAAGGCTTTGTAGGTCAAAACCAGCACTTTAAATTGGTCCCGGGGTGAACTGAGTGCAAATAGACCACCTGAGGTTCCGATACATTGGGCAAACCCATAGGCATAAGGTTGGCCACTGATGCTGGAATAAATGCTCAGGATGCTGGAATAAATGGTCCATTGGCCTGATCCACAAGCCTTTTCTTATGTCCTAATGTACTTGTGTACTTGTGACAAGCTGGAACGTGTCCAGAGGAGGGCAACCAAAATGGCCAAAGGCCTGGAAACAATGCCTTATGAGGAACGGCTTAGGGAGCTGGGTATGTTTAGCCTGGATAAGAGAAGGTTAAGGGGTGATATGATAGCCATGTTCAAATATATAAAAGGATGTCATGTAGAGGAGGGTGAAAGGTTGTTTTCTGCTGCTCCAGAGAAGCGGACACGGAGCAATGGATTCAAACTACAAGAAAGAAGATTCCACCTAAACATTAGGAAGAACTTCCTGACAGTAAGAGCTGTCCGACAGTGGAATTTGCTACCAAGGAGTGTGGTGGAGTCTCCTTCTTTGGAGGTCTTTAAGCAGAGGCTTGACAGCTATCTGTCAGGAATGCTTTGATGGTGTTTCCTGCTTGGCAGGGGGTTGGACTGGATGGCCCTTGTGGTCTCTTCCAACTCTATGATTCTATGATTCACTGATGACCCAGATATTTGCGAAACAACTTCCTAAGAAATGGCACCGGATTGGTCAAGTTTTGCTTTCCTCAGAACTCACAGGATGTTTCGCTGTAGGCAAGTCTTTCCAGCAACTTTAGTGTGGGCACCCACCTCGACACCCAATCTCTGTCTTTCGTAGAAAACGAACTTGTACCACTGAGCATGCCGTCGCGTCCTTGCTTTGTAGTTTACAGACTATAAAACTTCCTGATAAATCAATATGTGCTTCCTGAATTATTTAGATCATTATGCTTTGCAAGTCTACCTTGGTCTTAATAGAGAACTTTTCTGAGGGGCTAATTTGCTATTCGTGCCCAAAAGCATGTTGGAAAAAGTTCCACCTCTACATAAAGGTTAACCGGCTGGCTCACTAGAAGCTTCTTCGGTAATGACTCCAGGCTCAGATTTTTATTTTTATTTTTTGTAATGGTGTGCTAACATAAACAAATGCTGAAACATGTGGGAAAGGAATATAAGTTGGAACATGCGCTAAAAGCTGTATGGAATAATAATACGAAGTTGCAGTGTAACAACCAGCCTTGGTTGCAACGGAACTCTCTACAGCAGAAATTGAAAGTGTTGTGATACTAATATTATCCATAGGGGATTGTCAGGAAACCCCCCTCCCCGTGGCTGGGAGAGTCGCAGGAGCACTTGCAGTATAGGGAACCCCCCAAGCTGTTCACCAGCTCGTCCTCCCCCTCCTCAACTGGAAGCGACCATTCCTCCGGTGAGGAGGGGGAGTCAGAGGCAGGAAGGCGGTGCAGGGGCTCTGAGAGGATCGCAGAGCCTCAGCGCCGAGGGGAAAGCAGGGAACGGGGTCAGGTTCCCACGCTCTGAGGGCGCAGGCAGGAAGGACATGGAAGGGGGAGGCGGGGGTTCAGAATCCTGCGCCTTTTTTGCTGGACAAAGAACCGGAAGGGGTCATTCCTGGACTCTGCGGAGGGATGAGATGGACGTTTGATCTTTTGCTCCACTGTACATAGCTGTGCACAATAAAGAACTTAGTTTTAGAAGTTCTGTGTCTGGCGCTTTACTCATGAGCAACCACTGAACGTCCTTACAGGGATCATACTGTGCAGCATAGAAGAAGGCAAGAAACTAAAATGCAGTCACTGAACCCGTGAAATGTGCCACCCTGAAATGGACAAATTAAATAGCACCACTCTGGGGAATATTTTACCAATGCATGCAATATATCTGTGGGGAATAACATGAAGCAAAAATACCCTTAGAAAGTGAGTACACGGAAACACACATTCAGGCATAAAACCAGCCTTCCAAAACAGTCCCAATGGGGAGCTTCCTAGTGCAGGAAGTTCCAGTGGGACTTGCTCTTCGCACCAATCAGCTTACTGGTGCTGACAGAAAGCAATGGTTCCAGGGAAATGTTCTTGCAAACAGCGGTCTTTGCAGGACCTATTCGCGCTTATTTGCAGTGCCGGATTTACGTGTAAGCTAAACAAGCTATAGCTTAGGGCCCCAATTTTTTTTAAAGAAAAATAACCTGGATGTACATTTCCAAAATATAAGATAAAAAACCAAATAAAATAAAA
This sequence comes from Lacerta agilis, assembly GCF_009819535.1. Taxonomy (NCBI): domain Eukaryota; kingdom Metazoa; phylum Chordata; class Lepidosauria; order Squamata; family Lacertidae; genus Lacerta; species Lacerta agilis. The sequence continues at coordinate 8,910,370 of NC_046321.1, read as the reverse complement.
CCTGCATACAGCAACAGTGTTTTGTGTTGTGTAGGCTCGTATGATGTAAGTAATGGGCCCCACCTGCTAGCCTGCCCCCTAAAATATCTCTGGTTTGCTCGTTTCTATATATAGGGTGCCTACATTCTGCATGGACTGGTTGTGTGGCAACATGTGCAGATGGCTTTAGATTCCTGTTAGGTCCATAAATTACCGTATAGCATATATTCAACACAAAACCAGCGACAATTTGTTGTTGACAAAGGGCAGCTGGACACCTAAAGGGCCCCGTTACTTTCAGTAGCTTAGGGCCTCATCAAACCTAAATCCAGCCCTGCTTATGGGTCACAGGTTTCCCACCACCCCTGAGCTATTTTGGAGGAGAACAGCCAATTCCACCAACCCCCCCCAGTTCTGAATCAAACCAAAAGGTGTGCAGCGGTCCGAAGCTGTCAATTTCAAAGAGTCAATCCAGGGAGCAATTTCTCGGAAGTTCAGACATGGTTCCTTGTCTCCGGGAAGAACAGATAGGTGGATAACTCAGTTATCCTCCGCCATATGTTCCGCCTGATGCGAGAGTCAAATCCGAGGCCCTTTCTAAATTCCTCCCTCCCTCGAGGAGGGACCTTATTTAGAGCTTCTCTATTCTGCCACCCAAAAGCTTTCGCGCTGGGCTCGGATTCCAGAAACCGCCGTGATTGCTTGAAAATTGATTTGATGTCTCTTGCCCACCCCTCCCTTGGGCCCCTCAAGACATTTTAATACGAGCCATGACATTATGACGGATGAATGTTGGCATTTTCTTGTAGCCGCGTTACTCCCATGTGGAAAATAACAGCTTGTTCGCAGCCCAACTTGTAGCCAGATTTAGGATATACAGTAAAGCTGGAGCTTCAGTCTCCAGCCTCCTCCTCCCGCCCCCCGCTACTCCACTTCCATGTACAGTATCCCTCTCAAACTGCTCCATTTCATATGTCAAGCTGCCTTGGCGACACCAGGTCCTGTCGCCTTAATCCTTACCAATTGCACAAAGCCAGTTCAAAGCAAGCTCCCCCAAATCTCTTGGCAGCTTGAAACACACAAGGAAGTAATTTACAGATAATTACTCGAACAATGGGGAGAAAGGGAAAAGGGGGGAGGGGGGACTCCAACATTTGAAATGCCTTGCCAATTGCTATGCTAATATCATCTGTCATTTTTTTTTGACAACGTCAAGAAGATCTTTGTGTTCTGTAATGTTCATTAAAGGCAGAGGCAACAGGAGACAATGGCAAAATGGCCGACTTCGCTTTGTCTGATGTGGCAACATGACGTTTGACAAGCATTTGTGGAAGGGATGGGCCTAGAGGAAATGCCACCCAGACAATCCATGCACAGCACTCCTTCTTTCCTAAATATCTGTATGTTACTATAGGGGGAAGTTGCAGTGAAATATAACTAACAAGCTTTGTTGTTGTTCAGTCGTTCAGTCGGGTCCGACTCTTCGTGACCCCATGGACCAGAGCACGCCAGGCACGCCTATCCTTCACTGCCTCCCGCAGTTTGGCCAAACTCATGTTAGTAGCTTCGAGAATACTGTCCAACCATCTCATCCTCTGTCGTCCCCTTCTCCTTGTGCCCTCCATCTTTCCCAACATCAGGGTCTTTTCTACGGAGTCTTCTCTTTTCATGAGGTGGCCAAAGTACTGGAGCCTCAACTTCAGGATCTGTCCTTCTAGTGAGCACTCAGGGCTGATTTCTTTGAGAATGGATAGGTTTGATCTTCTTGCAGTCTATGGGACTCTCAAGAGTCTCCTCCAGCACCATAATTCAAAAGCATCAATTCATGAATGCTCCCTTCCAAAATGTGTTGGGAGCCTCCAAAAGTGCGGGAGTCTTCCCACTGCAAATTGGGGGGTCGGGTTGTAGATATAGAACACTTATCGTTATTACCCCCAAACATGTTTCCTGATTTAATTGCAGCACAAGAAAAGGAGTATGGTGGATGGAATTAACTCCATGAATGTTACTACTGACCAACAGTATGTGGACTTGCAAGCAAAGTTACCCTGAGCTAGGAGACTGTTAAAGGCAGATGAAGCCTAACTCAAAGGAAATGCAATTTTTTAAAATCTGCCACATTTCAATCTGAGCTGAAGAATTACCAGCTTCACACCCACATGCTCCCTAAAAATGGAGAAGCATCACCTACAGATTTAACCCTTACAAAACAGTTACCTGCAGTGCCTCACCCCTAGAAAAATAGGTGCCACTAAGTTCACAGAATCATAGAATCATAGAGTTGGAAGAGACCACAAGGGCCATCCAGTCCAACCCCCTGCCAAGCAGGAAACACCATCAAAGCATTCCTGACAGATGGCTGTCAAGCCTCTGCTTAAAGACCTCCAAAGAAGGAGACTCCACCACACTCCTTGGCAGCAAATTCCACTGCCGAACAGCTCTTACTGTCAGGAAGTTATTCCTAATGTTTAGGTGGAATCTTCTTTCTTGTAGTTTGAATCCATTGCTCCGTGTCCGCTTCTCTGGAGCAGCAGAAAACAAACTTTCACCCTCCTCTACATGACATCCTTTTATATATTTGAACATGGCTATCATATCACCCCTTAACCTTCTCTTCTCCAGGCTGAACATACCCAGCTCCCTAAACCGTTCCTCATAAGGCATCGTTTCTGGGCCTTTGACCATTTTGGTTGCCCTCCTCTGGACACGTTCCAGCTTGTCAGTATCCTTCTTGAACTGTGGTGCCCAGAACTGGACACAGTATTCCAGGTGAGGTCTGACCAGAGCAGAATACAGTGGTACTATTACTTCCCTTGATCTAGATGCTATACTCCTATTGATGCAGCCCAAAATGACAATCTGTGAAGTTGTTATGGTACGTGGCACACTTTTAAACAACAAAAAGGAGGTGTTGGTACTGCGTGCCCTTGAGTACCCCCTGGGAGCACTGGTTATCCCCACCCCATGTAAGCAAATGGAATGAAGCAGGTCCAACAGCTTACATGGGGTAGGACTGCTGTAGTCAAAAATGCCGGCAGTAGGAAAAGTCCACCCCAGTCCTGTGCAGGGGGAGGGACAGCCGGGTACATTTGCCCTGGGCCCTGGAGGGCTAAGCTGCCTGGGGGAGGGTACCAGGGGCATGCCAAACTAACACAGTCATGCCAAGATCAAGGCTTCCGCCCTGGGGCCTCAGACAAGCTCTGCATAGGTCTGGGTCTTTGTCAAGGAGTGAGTGAGTTGTTCCCTTCCCCACCCGCCAGGCCATAGCTCATTGGCTTTGTATCTTCTTTGCATGGAGAAGGTCTCGGGTTCAAACCCTGACTTCTCCAGGCTTGGAATGTTCTCTGTCTGAAATCCTGGAGACCTGCTGCCAGTCAGTGTAGAGAAGATCTGACATGATGTAAGGCAGCTTCCTATGTTCCTACACCCTTGATGGCCATTATTTTCTAGAGGATGTAAGAATGGTTCAGAAAATGTACCAATTTCCCACCCCCTGAAGGACCAGGGTGGTTTCAAGCTAATACAGCTGGAGTATTGGGAAGGTTGCTTGTCTCCAGCACCATTCAAAATGGTGGGCTGAGCTTCTTGTGGAGGACTTGATGCATCCATATGTCACAAGTCTTGTTGGAAGTGGTCTGGACAAGTTGTGAGAACCAGTCGTCGATTTGCATTTCCCAAGACAGAGAATTTCTGTTCTGTGAGTCACGGGAGATTTCAGGAGCAATATTCCATTATCTATCCTCTCTCTCTCTCTCTCTCTTTTGGTAACCATCTCCTTCCAGTTCCTTCTGACAATGTGATAAAGTCTCGCAGCTGAACGCAACATTAATTACATTTCAAAGCAAACCTTTTTATTCATTTGGAGACAATCTGTGAAACAGAAATTTGTGACTGAAGCTCCTGCCAAACCAATTACAGGAAAATAACTCAAATATGTCTTGACAGATTGCAGTTTCCCCTCCCTGCCAGACCTGCTAAAGTTAGCCATTCTTTGGACTGCACAAGCAGCATTCATCTCCATAACAGACACAGAGTTTAAATAGGTGATCTTTTTAGTTGATAGGCATGAAGGAACGTAGGTAACTGCCTCATGATGAGTCAACCATTGGGATGGTATCCAACTAAACAGTTCCACTAGTACAATGACTTTTCCGCACCCTCTGTGCACCTTGTAAATCCACTCGGGGTGGGTGGGTGGAAACCGTGGGACAGATTTAGAGGTCATGCAGGGGTCACGCAGGGACATGAGAGGGCGGGGAAGATCCATCGCACAGCTGAAAGTCCTTGTCCAAGCAGAACTGTTTAGCTGGGTACCTACCATGGTCTAGCTAGCTCAGTATTGTGTGCAAAGATTGGCAGCAACTTTCCAGGCTATCAGGTGGAAATCTTTTCCCAGCCCAATCTGGAGATACCAGCAATGGAAACTTGGACCTCCTACATGCACCTTAGGAGCGTCCTGATCTGCATATCCCAGATGAATGTTAATCTATAATGTTACAGACCTGCAATTTAACCCGTCCTGGGAGCCAATGGATGAAGGGTGGGCAATAAATTAAAACAACAATAGTAATAATAAAAATAACAATTGTTGTTGTTTAGTCATTTAGTCGTGTCCAACTCTTTGTGACCCCATGGACCAGAGCATGCCAGGCACTCCTGTCTTCCACTGCCTCCCGCAGTTTGGTCAAACTCATGTTGGTAGCTTGACATTGGTGTAGGGAGTCTTTGCCCCAATAGATGATGTTGTTGTTGTTGTTTAGTCATTTAGTCGTGTCCGACTCTTTGTGACCCCATGGACCAGAGCATGCCAGGCACTCCTGTCTTCCACTGCCTCCCGCAGTTTGGTCAGAGTCATGTTGGTAGCTTCGAGAACACCATCCAACCATCTCGACCTCTGTCGTCCCCTTCTCCTTGTGCCCTCCATCTTTCCCAACATCAGGGTCTTTTCCAGGGAGTCTTCTCTTCTCATGAGGTGGCCAAAGTATTGGAGCCTCAGCTTCAGGATCTGTCCTTCCAGTGAGCACTCAGGGCTGATTTCCTTAAGAATGGATAGGTTTGATCTTCTTGCAGTCCATGGGACTCTCAAGAGTCTCCTCCAGCACCATAATCCAAAAGCATCAATTCTTTGGCGGTCAGACCCCTTTATGGTCCAGCTCTCACTCATCCACTAGTTATTTTTCACTTCCTGAATGTTCAGAGGCCATCAGCTCAAAATAAATAGAGAAATAAAAAACTCGTTTTTAAAATGCACATTTTGATAGAACCTGCATTTAGAAAACATGTTAAATGTGGCGTTTTCACAAGGATAAGGGAAAGAAATCTGCAGGTTAATGCAGAAATGGGACAAAACTGAATTATGAGGCAGCATATATGAAAGTGGCATGGTAACTATACTGATTTATCCACAAGCCTACATTTATGTATTCAGTTAAGCAGCATCCCTTGTGGATGCTTACAACTTTTTTCCATTCAGAAGCAAGCAGGGAAGGATGGTCTAACAGAGTGAATGGGGATTGTGTCACCAGTCTGCCCTCAGCCAGCTCCCAACGGCTTGCCCTCTTTCTTATTGGGGTCCCCACCACTGTGAGGGATTTAATCTGATTGAACACCAAACACCCGGCAAATATTTCATTGCTTGATGGTGCACTTAACAGACTACATGGCCAATCAAAGCTGAATGCTGAAGCCCCATTCATTTTCATAGGAGAGATTAAGGCTGCAATCCTATAACACTTTCCTGAGATTAACGAGCTCCTTTGGCCCTACTTCTGGGCAGATGTGGAATCACAGAGCTGGAAGAGATCTCAAAGGTCATCTCCTTCAGAGCATGCACAGGACTGCAATATTAAGGACACACTTGAGTCTCTCCTATTGAAACGCAATGGGATTTTTAAAATGTTTAATTTTGGCTTGATCACGCCCAGAATTTCTGCTTTGGATTCTTAATTAATGGTGTTAAGTCTAATATGTCCATAGTAGGGGAAGTAAAGAATATTTTGATTGTAGACTTTAATTTTGTACTGAATGGCCCCAAGCTATTATGTTGGCCACAGAGTAGAGGAACTGGTTCATTTTGCCTTTGGATATTTAAATTATTCTAATCTGAGCCCTTCACTTGACACTTCACAGAGGCTGCCCCCTCCCTCATTTCCTTTTCTCCCAGTGAATGAGTTGAGGCTACAATGCTGGCCATTGAAGCCAAGGATTGTGGGCTGTTTTTGCTTTTTTGTTTTTTTTTGTTTTGCTTTTTGGCATTCAAGGTTGCCCTAACCTTATGTTTCAACTTTGCGGATAGCTCGTGGTGAAAGGAGGTTGCCTCTTACTCTTAAGTAACATTAACAATGCACATGAGGAGGCGGTTAGGATGTTTTCAGGACATGACGGCAAACGAAATGGAATTTAATTTATTTTAAAGAAGCGTAAGCCAAAAGGAATGTGGATATCTGGATATATATTCTCTCTCTCTCTCTCTCTCCCTCTCCTTAAAAGAAATCAAGTTAGGGCAGAAACATTTGACCCTTTGACAGCTCCAAAGGCAAATTGACAGTGCAGCTCATGCTAGGAATCTGTGCTTGCCATGAACCTAGCAACGCTGCCCTGCAAACTTCTCGCTTCTGGAAGCCAGCATCTGCGTCTCGAGCTTGCCAAGCCGAACCTCTGAATGATGACCCAGCTATTGGCTCCAATGAGAAAACATATTGAGAGGGAGTGGAGGAAACCGAGCTGCGCTCCAGCATAGAGGAGAGGCAGAGCCAAGAAAGCGTCACGCTGATGTATAGGAACCAATTACCTTTGTAATTGCATTTTGCCGATAAAAGACAACATTGTGTCCAGAACCTTGTAAGATGCACTGGATGCCATGGCAGGTTATGGGTGTATTTAATGTAAAGGCACACAGAAAGACACTTGTTGGAGGAGAGAAATGGCTATATTAGAACCAAAGGGATGGGCAAGATCATGGCAAGGGGGTAAACCCACACATTTTAAGCTTGGCCCTGAGCTGTTCCCAATTCCCACCAAAAGTGACAGGAAGCAGCCAAAGTAAAGTACTATCCAAGATGTATACAGGTGAAACTCGAAATATTGGAATATCGTGGAAAAGTCCATTTATGTAAGCAATTGTTTCCGTTAGCTACTGGAGTTTAATATATGAGATAGACTCATGACATGCAAAGCAAGATATGTCAAGCCTTTGCTTGTTATAATTGTGATGATTATCGCGTGCAGCTGATGAAAACCCCAAAGTTGAAATTGTTAATTTGGGGTTCTCATCAGCTGTATGCCATAATCATGAAGTCCACCAAAGGTTTGATGTCTTTCCCAAGATGATCATATGTGGAATGTGTGAGTTTTTCAAGTACTGGAGCCAGGCCTGCATATCTAGAAACCCATAGCCGCCCCAATGGTGGTTCCTCATTTGTGGAATGCCCTTCCTATGGACTGTGTTAGCCTCCCTCATTATTAAATTTTAGGATAGTTTTTCCTTTTTAATCCCTGTTTATCCAGGTATTTGAAGGCTGGAAGACCTATCCCTGGCAACTCTGAAATCACTGATATATATATAATAGTAATAATTTATTATTTGTACCCCGCACATCTGGCTGAGTTTCCCCAGCCACTCTGGGCAGCTCCCAATCGAGTGTTAAAAACAATACAGCATTAAATATTAAAAACGTAATATATTATATTAATAACATAATGGTAATATAATATTAAAAACTTCCCTAAACAGATGTCTTTTAAAAATAGAATAGCTGCTTATTTCCTTGACCTCTGATGGAAGGGCGTTCCACAGGGCGGGCGCCACTACCGAGAAGGCCCTTTGTCTGGTTCCCTGTAACCTCACTTCTCGCAATGAGGGAACCGCCAGAAGGCCCTCGGCGCATCTCAGTGTCCGGGCTGAACGATGGGGGTGGAGACGCTCCTTAAGGTATACAGGACCGGGGCCGTTTAGGGCTTTATAGGTCAGCACCAACACTTTGAATTGTGCTTGGAAATGTACTGGGAGCCAATGTAGATCTCTCAGGACCAGTGTTATGTGGTCCCAGCAGCTGCTCCCAGTCACCAGTCTAGCTGCCGCATTTTGGATTAGTTGTAGTTTCCGGGTCACCTTCAAAGGTGTCGTTGTTGTTGTTGTTGTTCAGTCATTCAGTCGTGTCCGACTCTTCGTGACCCCATGGACCAGAGCACGCCAGGCACGCCTATCCTTCACTGCCTCTCGCAGTTTGGCCAAACTCATGTTAGTAGCTTCGAGAACACTGTCCAGCCATCTCATCCTCTGTCGTCCCCTTCTCCTTGTGCCCTCCATCTTTCCCAACATCAGGGTCTTTTCTAGGGAGTCTTCTCTTCTTATGAGGTGGCCAAAGTACTGGAGCCTCTGCTTCAGGATCTGTCCTTCTAGTGAGCACTCAGGGCTGATTTCTTTGAGAATGGATAGGTTTGATCTTCTTGCAGTCCATGGGACTCTCAGGAGTCTCCTCCAGCACCATAATTCAAAAGCATCAATTCTTCGGCGATCAGCCTTCTTGATGGTCCAGCTCTCACTTCCGTACATTACTACTGGGAAAACCATAGCTTTAAGTATACGGACGTATAGTGCATTGCAGTAGTCCAAGCAGGAGATAACCAGAGCATGCACCACTCTGGCAAGACAGTTAGTGCTTTTGGAAGTTCTTAACTGTTCTTAGAAGGTTGTTTTTAACCGTTTTTAGACATTTACATTGTCTTGGTTTTGTACTAGCATTTTTGCTCTCCTTTGGAGGAAGGTGCAGGATGAAGCGTAATAAATAAACTTGCATCCAAAGCTCTATATGACTCTCTGTTCCACACACAGAGTACTCTGCAACACTGAAGACCATGGGGCACCTCTTATTTGCATTGACCTCCACATGGGAGCTACATGAATGACACAACAGATATGAGTACTTGATAAATGGATGCAATGTTCTCCTTGGAGCCTGTTTGGAAGCTTCCACTGTGGTTGAGAACTAGCAGTGACACATGAAGAAGGGAACAGCTGTCTATAGAGAAGAGAGAGTGTGCTCTTAGGAAGTGACCACAGACTGAACTCAACTTCCCAACCTGGTGTATATAGCACAGCCCCCCATTCAAGGACTTCTTACCTTACTGCATAGGTATGAAACTGCTTTCTTCATAGAAGAAGAAGAAGAGTTTGGATTTGATATCCCGCTTTATCACTACCCTAAGGAGGCTCAAAGCGGCTCACATTCTCCTTTCCCTTCCTCCCCCACAACAAACTATGAGGTGAGTGGGGCTGAGAAACTTCAAAGAAGTGTGACTAGCCCAAGGTCACCCAGCAGCTGCATGTGGAGGAGTGGAGACGCGAACCCGGTTTACCAGATTACGAGTCTACCGCACTTAACCACTACACCACAGACCGCATTTGGAAGATACCTTAAAATCATTATTCCAATGCAGAAAGTGCACTGCTACAGTATCACTGGTAAGCGTCAACCTAGCCTCAAGAGGAGAGACAACCACCCCCTGAGTCATATCCAAGCCAGATCTCGTGATCGCTGCACACCCTTTCCCCTACTCTTTGCATTTACACCTTGCTCCATCCATTTGCCAGTCTAGCCCAGCCCTGTCTACTTCGATTAGCAGCCTTTGCAAAACTGTTATCTGAGATCCTTCATCCAGCAATGCTAAGGAATGTTGTGCATGCAGAAGCATCTATGCTGCCACAAAGTTGAAACCCCCATGTAAGTGGGGTTGTGTGCTGCCTTCTGGGTTTCTCTGTTTGCATGTTTACATCAAGGAAGATGACACTGAACTTAAAAAGCTAGTAACTTGATCCTATACATGTTTCCTCAGAGCTAAGTCCAACTGGATTCATGTTGATTTTCTCCCAGGAGTGTATAGGATTGCAGCCGAAGAGACTTGGTGTAACAGGCAATTCCTAAACGTTAGCAGAATTACATATGCATCTTGCAATTACTCCAAATGCACTCAAATATCTGCCCTTAACCATTTGGTTTAATATAAAATAATAAAAACAGTCAGGCTTCAAGGCTCAGAAATTTACTTGAGTGACAGCTTTCAGATGCAATGGGTTTGTACAGACTAATCTGTTTTAATTTATTTTCTCTCTCTTTGAAATGATCATTATAGGCAGGAAATCAGACTGAATGGGTTATGCGCTTAAAAGCACCCCATTTCCAACACAAAGCATAACACTCTAGGAATCTCCAGACTCACTGATTAAAAGGATAACAAAAAACAGAGGGGGGCATCATTAAAATAATTGGACTCCTCAGAAGGCTTTAATTCTGTCATCTTCTGAAAATGACTTCTCTTAAAAACACACAACCTCAAAGTTATTCATCATCGTGTTTCCCTTTCACCAAGGACAGTGGTGAAAGCTAAATAATAACAGAGCTTTCATTGCTGGTTTTCTATGCTGTAAAGGTATTTCAGTGCTTTTATGAAGAATAATAAATCAGACCAGTGGGAGACCAAATTCAGAATCTGATGTAGTGCCTTCCAGATTGTGTGGACTGCAACTCCCATCAACCCCAACCACATGGCCAATGGTGATGGATTATGGGTGTTGTAGTCCACAACAGGGATGCAGGTGGTGCTGTGGGTTAAACCACAGAGCCTAGGGCTTGCTGATCAGAAGGTTGGCAGTTCAAATCTCCACGACGGGGTGAGCTCCCATTGCTCGGTCCCAGCTCCTGCCCACCTAGCAGTTCAAAAGCATGTCAAAGTGTAAGTAGATAAATAGGTACCGCTCCAGTGGGAAGGTAAATGGCGTTTCCATGTGCTGCTCTGGTTTGCCAGAAGCGGCTTTGTCATGCTGGCAACATGACCCGGAAGCTGTACGCCGGCTCCCTCGGCAATTAATGTGAGATGAGCGCCGCAACCCCAGAGTCGGACACGAAGTTCAGTTCCATGGCAAATTTGGAAACTCCTGCTTGAGAAAAAGACCTGCAGTATTTCAAGGGGAAGCAAATGTTCCCACAGCGAAATTCTCCAAAGGACTCCATGCATCCATAAATTAGGGACAAAGAAATCACCACAGAAGAATTTAGAAACAGGTAGGTGTGTCTGGATCCATTCTCCGTGTTCAAATTTTTCAATGGGAGAACAGAATTAGACTGTTAATGTGGCTCCTCCAATACCTTGTTTCAGGAAAATGATCAATACCCATTTATCTCGGATGAGACCCACTCATCTGACATTACACAACTGCAGTGGATTTCATTGAGGAGAAATTGATAATCTTTCTGAGCTTCTTAAATATCTATTAAGGCCCAGAAACATATGGCAACAGTCCTTTTAATTGGCATAGACCTAGAAACCATCCTTTAGTGACCAGGCTGTTGAAAAATGGCTGTTCCTTGCGGATAGGTTTCTTAGAAAAACAAGTCCCTCTTCATACACACAAACACACATGAGAGATCTGTTCCCAAGCGCCTTTGATGTGCATCTGTGTGATCCATACTGCTGTCACTGAGCTCAGTTTTTGGGGAAAGTCTGTATACAAAGTGAAGGCGATGACCCTAGATCCCGTGGAATGGAATGGAATAAAACTTTGGTCAAGAAACTCTGGCTCTAACAAATGGCACTACACACCCGTGAAATGCCACCAGTGAAGCTCTCATTCAAGTCCTCTGTGCTGGAGATGATGTCAACAGTTAGGTCCACATTTCCAATTGTGGTGGGAATGCAAGCTGTACAATTATTCTGGAAAATAGTATTTGAAGAAGTTTCTTCTATCATAAAACAGGTGGTACATATTCTACATTTGAACGTCTATCTTGTAGTCTTGTTTGGATATCTTTCAGGACATATGGATTGCTTACATATGTTTCAGTTACGATTGGTGGGTTATTCTTATTGCTAATTGTTTTTCTTTGCAATGTAGCTGCAATTAAACAAAAGAAGGGAACTCCCAAATATTCTATGTTCTGTGTTTTTGCCTTTTAAAACAAAACAAAACCTGCCATTGCATTTGGTTTGGCTCGAGTGACCTTTCGCCGCCTCCCCTCTTTGCTATTGACTCCATCTCCCCGGAGTCTCCTATCAAATATACTTCTACCATGAGCCTTACAAGGGACAGCTGCGCTGACACACAGCTCTTACCACCTGCTGAGGAAGGAGCTCTGGCTTTACATGAAATGAAACAAACAGAGCAGACCACGAGAACAGAACAGAAAGTTACACTGAATGCAGAGAGGGCTGTCCACCAATCCAGAATTTTAAGCTGCTTTGTGAATGTAAAAAGGAATTGGAGCCTGTTGGGATTCACTGGGTGAATTCCCTATGCAGAGCAAGCAGTGTTTGGGAAGTGAATCTTGGTTCGAGAGTAGACTTCCCTGGTAGCATTAATGTATGCAGAGATATGCTTGCAGGTGGCGCTGAGCCTCTTAGGCTTGCCGATCAGAAGGTTGGCGGTTCGAATCCTTGCAATGGGGTGAGCTCCCGTTGCTTGGTCTCAGCTCCTGCCAACCTAGCAATTTGAAAGCACGTCAAAAAGTGCAAGTAGATAAATAGGTACCACTCCAGCTGGAAGGTAAACGGCATTTCCGTGCTCTGCTCCGGTTTTTGTGTTCCATTGTGCCAGAAGAGGCTTAGTCATGCTAGCCACATGACCCGGAAAAACTGTTGGCGGACAAACGCCAGCTCCCTTGACCTATAGAGCGAGATGAGCGCCGCAACCCCAAAGTCATCCATGACTGGACCTAATGGTCAGGGGTACCTTTACTTTTACCTTTTTAAGAAAGCAATAAGGTTGTTTATTGTAGGAAATGCATAACTTGGCTAGAAAAGCTTCTCATCTAACTAGTCTGAAGGGAAACAAAAAAGTCATGCTTGCTCCTATGTTCTTTCAGATGATAGCTCCAAGATGACATCTCATCTTGATGCCAGTGGGCGTTTTCATGGTAGGTGGTCTGCTACATCCAAGGTTCCTGAAGTTTCTTAATCTCTGAGCCCTGACAGTGTTTGCTATCCATGACCTTTCCTTTTTTAGGCATGTGCTACATTCTGCCATTTGGAAAGTTCATTCTTGATCTTTGTCATCCTCCTAGCTGCATGACAACCCAATCCTGGCAAGAACCTCGTGTTCATTATTCTGCTAATTCATCCAGATTTACTCACTCGCTGTCTTGCAATATTTAGATTCTGGCACTAAGAAGGGAAATGACCTCTTACTGCTTGCCACAGCTGCCGAGAGGTGGACACTGGTGGCTTCTCAGAAACGTAGAGAGATGAAATTGGTTCTCCCAGGGATTGCTGGCACTATGAATTCTTTATATTGAACAGTTGGCCTGTAGTAACCCAAAGGATATTAGATTTCTTCAGAACAAAACAGGCAATGCTGAAAATATCCTTAAATAGTTCTGTTGTGACAGCTGCCCTCCCTCCCTCCTGGAGGGATTGCCGCCCTTTTTTAAGGACAAAATTTCCTCTCCTAGATGAGCAAATTTTAACCTTTGTCTCCAATCTCCCGTGGCCTGTTGCTGTCAATAGAAATTGACAACACAAAAGGCAGGGAATGAGTAGCAAAGTTAAGAGAGGTTCTAAAAGGGGTGATGTCGAGAAGGGAAATCCTGCAGGCCAAATAATGGGAAGTTGCTTTAGCATCTATAGGTGATGTTTCTTTAGATTTGAGATTGGTTCAACAACATTTGATGTTCCAGGTGTGCTGGAGTCCTCAGCATTTTTTAAGGAAGGAACTGTCATGTTTGGCTAGATGCTTATGACAGGTAAAAGGTAAAGGTAAAGGACCCCTGGAGGGTATAGTCCAGTCAAAGGTGACTATGGGGTGTGGCACTCATCTTGCTTTCAGGCCAAGGGAGCCGGCATTTGTACACAGGCAGCTTTCCGGGTCATGTGGCCAGCATGACTAAACCGCTTCTGGTGCAGCCGAACACTGTGACGGAAACCAGAGCGCACGGAAACTCTGTTTACCTTCCCGCCGCAGTTGTACCTATTTATCTACTTGCACCAGTGTGCTTTTGAAATGCTAGGTTGGTGGGTGCTGGGACAGAGCAATGGGAGCTCACCTGTCATGGGGATTCGAACTGCCGATCTTCCAATCGGCAAGTCCAAGAGGCTCAGTGGTTTGGACCACAGCACTACCTATGACAGAGGCATGATCCAAAGGAACATGGAAACTTGGATTGGCATTCTTCAGTGTGGTCCTGATCACATTGCGTAGGTATAACACCTGAAAAGGAACGCAGGGAGCTGTCTTACTCCAAGATGGACAATTGGTCCATCTAGCTCAGTATTGTCTACACTGACTGGCAGCAGGTCTGCAGAGTTTCAGGCAGGGTACATTTCCAGCCCTACCTGCTGATGGAACCTGGGAGCTTTCCCCTGCAAAGTTGATGCTCTGACCCTGAGCTATGATTTCTCTCAACAAGCCTAGATTTATTAGTGTGTTGGAGGAGTTGAAGGTCCTCTGAAGCAGGAAGAGAACAGTTACCCTGGTGAGCACCTTAACTTATCCAATAAGCATTTGCAGCAGAGGTGGAATATTCCAAACAGAAATCCCAGAGCTTTAATTGCTCATGTAGAGAAGATAAAGGTCATTGCAGTGGACTTGTAAAAGGTTAAAAGAGTATTGGGAAATAATCCATAATGAATTGAAAAAATAGTTTTTTAAAAGTACCCCCCCCCAAAAAAAAACAGAGTCCTTTTCGCTGGGGATAATTAAGACTGAAATTCCCAGGTGTAAAAAAATGTTATTTACGTATGCTACTGCTGCGGCCTGTGTTTTGTTAGCCCAAAAATGGAAAACGAGCGAAGTCCCAACTAAAGACGAATGGCACCATAAGCTGACAGGATATGCGCAGCTTGCAGACTTAACAAATAGAACAAGAGAACAAGAAGAACATATGTTTAGAGAAGATTGGAAAATGTTTATTGAATGTATTGGGGGGGAAACTGTGTACACCTGAAAACGCTGGCAGCATTGCTATAAATTGAAGAGTGTAAATAAGTTTTGATGGATGCAGTAATGGAATACTGAATGGGTTAGCTTTTGTAAAATATGCAGGGATTTATGATATGCAAAAGGAACCATGGAAAGAGAAGAAGGGGAGTCATTGATATATCAAGGATGTTTAAATGAGTGTTTTAAAATTGTAAAACAGATATATACTGTAAAGAGTGGTACCTCAGGTTACAAACACTTCAGGTTACAAACTCCGCTGAACTGGAAGTAGTACCTCAGGTTAAGAACTTTGCCCCAGGATGAGAACAGAAATTGTGCTCTGGCGGTGCGTCAACAGCAGGAGGCCCCATTAGCGAAAGCGCGCCTCAGGTTAAGAACGGTTTCAGGTTAAGAACGGAGCTCCAGAACTTATTAAGTTCATAACCAGAGGTACCACTGTATGGAGAGGTGGGGAGAGGGAGGGAGAGGTCATTGCAGCACAAGATCTGATTGCATCTTCAGAGGCTCCTCCATGCACCATGTTCAGTCTTGTGGGTGGGGGAGAAGTACCTTCCATTCTTTAAAGGAAGTTGAACAGCATCCATAACCTGGCAGTGCCTCTCTGATGCATTGCATACATCCGTAGTTGAGGCTCCAGTAAAATCCCAGGCACACTCAACCGACAGGACCAAAAATGGAAATGTTTGTCATTTTCCCAACACAAAAAACAGGGGAGTCGCGCCACGCTTGCAAAGTCAAAGCAAAGCAAAAGCAAAGGGAAAGTTGAGAGGGCACTGAGATCGTCAAGATGGAAATAAACAACGGCGGCTGAGGAAAAAAACAAAGAAGTTGTACTTCCAGAGTTAGAAATCACATCCCTCTTAAAAATGCAAACAAAGTAGAACAAAACACAAAATAATACAAGGCAGAGGGAGAAGCAATGCTGAATCAGGGTCCAATGTTTCTATAGGTGACATTGACACCATATGATTAAAGCATGGGTTCCCCCCCCCCCAGAGTTCTGGGAGCTGTAGTTTGTTAAGGATGCCAAGAGTGATCAGGTGACCCTTATTTCTCTCCCAGAGCTGGTTTAACAATTAATAAATCTTCAGATCGAACTCAGAATTGCAGCTCTGGGAGGGGCACTGAAAGTCGCCTAACAACTCTCAAGAGCCTTAATATAATATAGCTCCAGAATTCTTTGGGGAAAGCCATGACTGTTTGTGGAAAGCCATGACTCTGAGTAGGAGATAGCTGGATACAATCCAATAATTTTATCTGTACATCTGCTTTGAGTTGGCTATATATAGGGGCTGAACGAACTCATCTGCAATATCTAATTCCCTTTGGGTTTCCTGATGCAATTTGCAACGGAGAAAAAACTGAAAGTTGCTGACAAGAGAGAAAAGGTCCTGTCTTCACAGTCTGACTTGGGCTAGCAAAAACACACACATGCGAGGCAGACTGATTCTCCTTGCACCCCAAGTTCAATACACATGCTCTAGCCCTCCAGATGTTATTGGGCTACAACTCCAATAGCAATTCATTCCTAATTCATTCCTAACCATTCATCATGCTGGCTGTGACTGATGGAAGTTGGGTTCCGTAAATTATTCAATTTATTATTGCATTTACACCCCACTATTTTCTCCCACAAGCACAAGGTGGTGTACATGGTTCTCCCCGTCCTCATTTAATCCCCATAACAACCCTGTGAGGTAGATTAGTCTGCCCCAAGTCACTCAGGGGGGGCGGACTATATTTTTTTTTGGGGGGGGGGAAAGGAACGAATTCCTATGCCCCACAAATAACCCAGAGATGCATTTTAAATAAAAACACACATTCTACTCATGTAAAAACATGCTGATTCCCAAACTGTCCATGGACCGAATTAAGAAGGCAATTGGGCCAGATCCAGCCCCCAGGCCTTAGTTTGCCTACCCATGTTCTAACCATTACACTAAGCTAGCTCTCTACATCAGGGTTTCCTAAACTTGAGTCTCCAGCTGTTTTTGGACTACAACTTCCATTGTCCCTAGCTAGCAGCACCAGTGGTCAGGGATGATGGGATTTGTAGTCCAAAAACAGCTGGAGAAACCCATGTTTGGGAAACCAGGCTCTACACGAATTGTATATAGAGGAAGTTCTGCAGCGTCCGCACAAACAGCAAATTGCAGCTACCTGAATGGAACTGGGAAAGTAAGATTTGACTCTATCAGCATCCATTTCGGATTCACCAGTGGTCTGCCTCCAGCTTCTTCCGCTGTGTGACAGGCATGATCAAACAGCCTGAAAGTGAGGAAAACAATCCTCAGATACGCCTGTGCTCTGTGGCATAAGAGTGAAAAGCTTGTTGGAACGCAACAGGAAGCCGCCTATATTGTCTACTGCTCTTGAATGTGGCAGCTTGATTTCTGATCTGGACAGTTGAGTTGGGAATTGTATCTGTGATAATAATGGGATCAGTCAGGGGGAAGCTATTTTTAAAAGACATGCCTGAGGGCCAGAGGGTAACCCCCAAGGGAGAAAAATAATCCAAACTGCCTTCTTTCGTTTATGCTCTCGCTGCCGCATTGTGGCCAGGAACTCTTGGCTGGCAGACGTCGATGGAGGTGTGGGAACGAGCAAAAGCAGGGAAGAAGGAGGAGGAGTAGTTTGGATTTGATATCCCGCTTTATCACTACCCTAAGGAGTCTCAAAGCGGCTAACATTCTCCTTCCCCTTCCTCCCCCACAACAAACACTCTGTGAGGTGAGTGGGGCTGAGAGACTTCAGAGAAGTGTGACTAGCCCAAGGTCACCCAGCAGCTGCAGGTGGAGGAGCGGAGACGCAAACCCAGTTCACCAGATTACGAGTCCACCGCTCTTAACCATTACACCACACTGGCTCCAGAAGGCAAGCTGAAGGAGAGGTGGGGAAGAAGAGGTAGCTTGGGAGACAGGTTTAGAGTCCAGCAGATGTGTGCCAAATGGCTTGATATGGCAAAGATGAGCGATTCCAGAGGAGGGGAGAAATCCTGCAATCAAGCAGCGTATAAATTTAATGAAATAAATAAGTAAAATAAATAAAGGCATTTCCCCTCTTTTTGGTAAAGGTAAAGGACCCCTGGACGGTTAAGTCCAGTCAACGGCAACTATGGGGTTGCAGTGCTCATCTCGCTTTCAGGCTGAGCAGTGAGTAGCACTGTGGCCTAAACCACTGAGCCCCTTGGGCTTGCCAATCGGAAGGTCGGCGGTTTGAATCTGTGTGATGGGGTGAGCTCCCATTGCTCTGTCCCAGCTCCTGCCAACCTAGCAGTACAAAAGCACCCCAGTGTTGTTGTTCAGTCGTTCAGTTGTGTCCGACTCTTTGTGACCCCATGGACCAGAGCACGCCAGGCACCCCTATCCTCCACTGCCTCCCGCAGTTTGGCCAAACACATGCCAGTCGCTTCAAGAACACTGTCCAACCATCTCACCCTCTGTCGTCCCCTTCTCCTTGTGCCCTCCATCCTTCCCAACATCAGGGTCTTTTCCAGGGAGTCTTCTCTTCTCATGAGGTGGCCAAAGTACTGGAGCCTCAACTTCAGGATCTGCCCTTCCTGGAGAAGGAACTGGCAAGCCACTCCAGTATCCCTGCCAAGAAAACTCCATGGACAAAGACAACAGGCATATAAAAGCACCCCAGTACAAGTAGATAAATAGGTACCGCTGTGTTGGGAAAGTACATGGTGTTTCCTTGCTCTCTGGTTTCCATCACAGTGTCCCGTCACAGCTGGCCACATGACCTGGAAAGCTGTCTGTGGACAAATGCCGGTTCCCTCGGCCAGAAAGAGAGATGAGCGCCACAACCCCATAGTTGTCCTTTACCTTTACCCTTTATTTGATAGTATCTTGGGCGCATAGCTGTTTGGCAGCAGCATGGAATGGAAGGACTCTTCCTGTTGTGGGGTAGAAGGACTACAGTTTAGTGGTAGAGAAGGTCTCTGGTTCAATCCACAGCTCACTGCTTGTTTGTGGCCCCCAGAACACTGCTCAGAAGTGCATGTGGCCCCTGAAAAATATTCCATTGGCTTGCCATCAGCAAGGCTCGCTTTTTTTCTCCTCCTTGGTGCATAGAGAGGGGCTTATTCAAGAGCAGTTCACCATTGTGATCCATGCTACCTCCCTTATTCCTCATGCAGAATGAGGAGAGCTGCTGAGCCGTGTTGAGGAGACAATGGTCCCAGGGAAGACCAGGGCAGACAGGAGTAAAGGGCCAGTTCCCAGGATGATGTAACAAACCTTCTTCCCAGGAAATGAAGCATCATAGCTCTGTGAGGGGAAGGGCAGAGTAGTCTTCTAACAACTCTCATCACCCTTAATAAGCTACAGTCCCCAGGATTCTTTGTGCAGAATATATGACTGTTTAAAGACTGTTAATGTATAGCAAAGGTGAAGCCTGAGCCTAAATCACCTTCTGCCCAGTTTCCATAAATTCATCCCCAGTGACCCCTTATCCTAATACAGTCATGCCTTGGAAGTCGAACAGCTTAGTTCTCGTACGTTTTGGCTCCCGAACGTCGCAAAACCCGGAAGTGACTGTTCCGGTTTGTGAATTACTTTTGGAAGCCAAACGTCTGATAGGGCTTCCGTGGCTTCTGATTGGCTGTAGGAAGAAGAAGAAGAAGAAGAAGAGGAGGAGTTTGGATTTGATATCCCGCTTTATCAATACCCGAAGGAGTCTCAAAGCGGCTAACATTCTCCTTTCCCTTCCTCCCCCACAACAAACACTCTGTGAGGTGAGTGGGGCTGAGAGACTTCAGAGAAGTGTGACTAGCCCAAGGTCACCCAGCAGCTGCATGTGGAGGAGAGGAGACGTGAACCCGGTTCACCAGATTACGAGTCTACCACTCTTACCACTACACCACACTGGCTCTCAATCAGAAGCCGCATTTTGGTTTTCAAATGTTTTGGAAGTCGAATGAACTTCCGGAACAGATTCTGTTTGACTTCCAAGGTATGACTGTAACCAAAAAACAAAAAAAACAAAACACTATTCAGAATAACAGTTGGCACAACCCACTAAGGAAGATGATAACACAATACAGTTCAAAACAGTAACAATTAATTAACTGCACATTTATTCAACATGCAATTAAAATTAATCAGTCTGATAAATTCAACAAAACTGATGAACTTGAGCCAAAGTCTGATAGTCTCATTAACATCTACAGGGCCCCCTGCTACCCACACCCCTCTAGGTAATCTCACTGGTCTAAATGCAAACTTTGTGGCTGCAATACCCACACTATTTTGTCTCCTTGTCTCTCCCCACTCTCTCCCACTCCATCCCTTTCTGCTTTGTGGAACATATACCTTGGTGAAAAGCTGTGGGAGATTCAAGAGTTTGCTCGCTTTTTTGTGCTATTCTGTGCTATCCAAAAGTGATGGTTTTGGTTCCCTTTACATCCTTTTAAGAACCAACACAGTTGCCTTTGCTTTTAACATGCCTTAAAAACACACACACAAAAACCAAGTTTCTCGGAAACTGCATCTGTGGCTGCAAGCCAGCAGGATTTTTTTGTACAGGAAAATAATCTGCAATTTTATAAAGAAAGGAAACAAGAAGTCATTTATTGGATTGAAGAAGCAGGCAAACGAGAGGTCACTAGATTTGGCACTTTTAAAAACAACAACAACAACCTCAAAGTTATTTAAGACATGGTTGAAAGAACACACTTCTGTATAATGCCTACAAGATGATGTTACAAGCCCCCCACCCCACCCCTCGTTGCCAACGCCATCCTACTCTTCGCAAAAGAGAAGAAAACAAGCAAAGAACAAAACAGAGAGAAAAGGTCAACCCCTTATTTATCTCCACAACTCATTAGAGATGAGATGAACATTTCTGAACCATTTTGCAATGGAGAACAAATTGCTCATTAGTCTCAAACACAGCCATCCATGAGGGCTACTGTATTCAAAAGTCATAATGACCGACATGATAAATGACCCCATCTTGACATGGGTGACATTGTACTTTGGCTACCCCTTGTCAACAGACCAATCCCCACCAAGGTGACATGGGAGGGGGGAGAGGCAGAAGTTCCATTCATGAGCATTTCTTGCTCATGAGTAGAGTGTTGTAAACTTGATTATTTATTCCTTTGACTCTTGTGCCCTTAGGGAAGGGTGAATTGGTAAGTTTCCATTTTTCTCAGTTTCTCATTTTTCCAATCTTGAGATCAGTTCGTTCTCCACGTTTCCACATTGGCCTGATCCAACTGGGCTCTACTTATGTTCTTAATCGAGGAAGAGATCATTGTCGGCATGAATGAAGGAATGGAGGAATGAAGAGGGCATACCCACGGCCAGACATGCCTGCATGCTGGGCTGTTCCTTCCTCTCCCGAACTCACTGTGCTAGGAACTGGGTCCTGGGTCTCCATCAGCCCACTTTACCTTCTGAAAAGTTTCCTTTCCTCCACTTCCCCATTTCTGTGATTCCAAAGGCTGCCCCTGTAAATATTCAAAAGCAATTACTGCCTTGGAGAACCATAAATAAGGTCTATGTCTTGACAGTTTTATACCTGCAGTTTCAGGAGGGGAGTCAGATGAGTGATTTCATTCAATGACAAATGGGTTTGATTGGACAAGTGTTGTGGTTCATTAACCTTATGATAAGTTTGGGTTCTCTGCTTAAAAATAAAAAGCTCGCTGTTGAATATAGATAGGCCAGTGGATCACACAGCAAAGGAGAAACAAACATCCACGTTTTCTTCAGTGTGGAGGGAGTCTATTTTACGGATGGCTTTCAAACTTAACAAGTGACAGCCTTTTTCTCATATGTATTTCATATTCTACAGTTTTTGGATGAGACACGTCGGATGAACTGAATGCTAAGAGGACAAACCTTCTTCCTTAGTTCTGTTATTGACAAGGAGCTGGAGAGAGAACCCATAGAGAGCCAGTGTGGTGTAGTGGTTGAGAGCGATAGACTCGTAATCCAGGGAACCGGGTTTGTGTCTCTGCTCCTCCACATGCAGCTGCTGGGTGACCTTGGGCTAGTCACACTTCTCTGAAGTCTCTCAGCCTCATTTACCTGACAGAGTGTTTGTTGTGGGGGAGGAAGGGAAAGAAAAAATGTTAGCCGCTTTGAGACTCCTTCGGGTAGTGATAAAGCGGGATATCAAATCCAAACTCTTCTTCTTCTTCTTTAATGAGCAAAAAGGAAATTCAGAGTTTTCTTTCTGCAGAATGAATGATTTGAGCAATGAAACCATTGACTTATCAAAGGACCCAACCTCTGCCCCACCATCACATGAGCTCAAAGAGATGAGTTCAAGAAACATTTTCAAAATTGTGGAGTACTGTTCCTTCCTTGTGGAGATCTGCTGGTTTCCTGTTTTGAGGCATCTCTTAATAATGTTGGATTGTATGTCCAGGTTGGTTCTTTCTAGAGCCTGGTGCACCTAAAACCATGACAATCAGAAAGAATAATACTGGGCTAATGAAGCAACATTGTGGCCCAATCTAAGGCAGTTGCTACCTCTTCCTACAACTCCTTGTCCATAGAAAGCAAAGTCGCACATGGGAAGAAATGGGAATCATGAAGGTTCTGTGGCCTGTATCGAAGGAGGATCTGGGAGAGGATTATGGCTCAATGTCTTTCCATGCAGAAGATCCAAAGTTCAATCCCTGGAAATTAAACAGGTAACCCCTTACACAAACTCAGTAGTAGAGCATCTGCTTTGCATTCAAAAGGTCCCAGGTTCAGTCCCAGCCCTGGTCAGTAGTAGCCAAACAGCACCAGCAATACTGGGCTACATGCTATTCAAGACATCTAGCTGCTGGAGATATAATAGGAACAACAACAGACAGTCACGGTATCTGTACCTCAGATAAAATACAAAACTGTGTATATCTCTGGATAGAAATGTATTAATTATGGAACTAAACTGACAATATCATCATAAAAAAAGAATACATAGATATTTCCTCAGAGTGACTCAGACTCCCATCATTCCAATATAGCTCATCATTCCAATATAGCTCAATATAGCCCATCATTCCAATATAGCTCAATACAGAGCTATATTGGAATGATGGGAGTCTGAGTCACTTTGAATAGCTTAGCTATGTTTAATATCCTAGTTCTGATTTGATGATAAAGTCCAGACCTTGATGAAACTGCTGGTGAAACAGGAAGATTTGAAGCTGGCCACCCGTCAGGAGGACATACCCACACGTCTGAATGACTTTGTATAACCTTCTCCAACATTGGGAAGATAGACCCATACGCCTTATAGATTTTTGCATAACCATCTTTAACATTATATTACACTTTGTATATTGCACTTTGTATATTTCAATTTGAATCAGCGCTTTGATGTTTTAAAGCATATATAGGCTTTGCCTCTGAGGAAATATCTATGTATACTTTTTGCATGATGATATTGTCAGTTTAGTTCCATAATTAATACATTTCTATCCGGAGATATAATAGGGGCAACACTTCCTTAAAACCTATGTTCCTACAATATCCTATATTAGTAAATTTTGGGCAGAGGGTAATAGAAACGATCGACATGATTGTTTGGAGAAAAATCTTAAATTTGCTGAGGAATATCTTCTTTTGAACTATATATCCAATTCATGGAACCTCACAAAGGGACAATATGAATGGACTTTATCTGCCCTTACTACAGCAAAAAGGCTGGTATTGATGCATTGGAAAAATAACAACGTGTATACTGGTGAAAATAATATGCAAAGGTGTATTACAGCAAGAAAAATTGATTTGCAAATATGTGTACATTGGGCGAAATTGCATACAAACAAGTATCTATCTGGACACAATGACTCTACAGTGCTGATGAAGTTTTCACAAGGACATTTTTATTTCTATTTAAATGCAAACTGGTGTGGAAATGTGGAGAACTGAGCATAATATTTGAGAAATTGAGAGAAACCAAAATAAACATATTTGGGCAAGATCTTCAGTTACAACACGAAACGTGTCAAAAATGTGAAGTTTGCTAGTAATAAGGGTCTTTGGGGTTAAAATTCATTTCATATTCACATTAGACAGAAACAGAAGAATATGGTTCCTCACTGTAAAAAGCTTCCCTTTTCTGAGCAGCATGTTAACCTTGAATTTTCTGAAGGGAGGGCGAACGTTATGCAAAACTCCTATAATACCTTCTTATAATAGAAGTGGGATTCTACATACCGGTACTTTACTGACAGATTAAACTTTAAGCTTTTAGCGAAAGCTTGTGCTATTGCACTAATATTTAAGACAGGTATGGTGATAAATAGTGTTATGAATACACAGAAATCTCGTGGTAAGTCTGGAACAGCTGTCGGTAGAGATAGATTGAGTAATAACTCTGTTCTGGAAAATATCAGTAGGAAATGAATGGTGATTTATTAACTTCAATGAATATATACTGTTTAGAGAATGCAGCCAATGGAGGTAAATGTTGTATGGGAAAAGGCAAAGCTGTAAAAATGGATGTTTGGGGGAGCAGGGGAGGGAATTAAAATTACATGCAAAAATAAAATTACATTTGCGACAGCAGGATAAAATATAGTCTTAAGAGTGAGCGATGCAAAGTGAAGCTTTGCAAAAAAGTCCAGCATATCTGTGAAACGGAAAAGCATTCATAATAGCACTCAAAATCATATTTATGTAGCCCATAAATTGCATTGCACATGCCTTATCTCACTAATTTTAACAACAACCATCTAAGGTAGGCCACTCTCATTATCCTCAAATTCCAAATGGGGTAACTAAGGCTGAGAGGACAGTAGTTGGCCAAAGAACAGGAAATGAGTTTGAGGCAGGACTCAATGAGGTCCAAAAGTAAATTTAAATCCAGTATTAAATTTGCTTGTGAAAAGATTCCAGCTGTACTGAAAAAAACACAGATCAGAATAAAATACAATGGCAAATGAACTAGGGGGTGGATCTAGACACAGGGGGGGGGGCAATATAAATAACTCAGAAATTAGATTTTTACAACAAATGAAAAAAAATCTCTATGGAAAATTGTGTTTTAAAATTCCCTGCTCTCTGGCGCCATCTGGTGTTGCATGTTGATAGCACACTCGAATCACTGTTTCTTTACTAATGTGGCTGAGTCCTAGGCCTCTTCAATTTCAGTCTTGATTCTCTCACATATACACGCATTATCTCCCTATATGTTAGCTCTCAGCTGATCTCCTACATACATGGCAGACAAGGCAAGGCAAAGTTGTTGGGTCCTAGACATAGGGCCAGCTCTACCATTAGTTAGAGTGAGGTAATCACCCTGGATGAGATACTAGGGGGCACAGCCAATAGCCAGGGGTGGTAGAAGCTGGAGTCCAGCAGCATCTGGAGGGTACAGATTCCCCACCCTCTGACCTAGCCACAATGGTAAAATTATAAAAGCACAGCAATGGAAGCTGAGCGACCTCAATCTTCACAACCTCCCTGCCCTTTACATATGACAACACAGTTTGTTGCAGTGCTGTGTGTTCTGCACTGTGATCTGCCAGCAAAGAGCCTTCAGAGATCTTAACTGGCAAGAAACCTGAACTGCAAAAGTAGCCTCAAGTATTTCTGTCTTTACTCCACCCAAGGTATAGGATCACATCAACTCATTCCAAAACATGATGCAGCTGAGAAAAAAATCTCAGTGTCTGCTAGGGCTCTTTGCCATGTTATTAGATTCTGCATAAAGTCAATAAGACCCAAAAGCTGAGAGAGAGAGAGAGAGAGAGAGAGAGAGAGAGAGAGAGAGAGAGAGAGAGAGAGAAATGATGGACATATTTGGGACATATTTGAAAAATGCCTTCAGCGACTAGGCCCACATTAAGGAAGGAATAACCCGAGAAAGCAATACAGAACAGCTCACAGAAATACAATATAGAATATAGTGAAAATAAATGTCTCTGCTGTTACATTGAAGTCTGTGCCAGTGCCTTTACTGTGCAGGCTGGTGGTCCTTAGTACAGAACGGTTGGTCCAGGCACTGGCAGAGGAAGGGGGTGCGGTGGGGGTGGGCCGCCCCAGGTGCCATCAATGAGGAGGGTGACAAAATGCAACCTCTGGAACCGATCAGGGTTGAGTTGCATCCCTTCCCAGAGATCAGCCAGGCTTTCCCAGCCCATCCTGTTCATGTCCCGCCCTTGGGGGGACCCTGCCTTGCCTCGTGAGCAGCAGCACAGCTTCGAGCACGGCTGCGCGCACACACACACACACTGAGGGGGTGACATTTGGCGCGCCGCCCACCCGCAACTCCCAAGCCTCCCCTGAGCCATTGGGGGAAGGTGGGGAGCTGCACTGGTGGCCTTCCCCCTCCCCCCTTCATTTTGACAGCTTGGGGGGAGCCTGGGAGTTGTGGGCAGGTGGCACGCCATTGCCCCCCACACTTCCGGGCTGCTGGAGGAGGGCAGGGTGCAACTTTATTTGATAGGGGGTGAAGGGATGGAGAGGGAATTTCAATGTGAGGGGGTGACAAAGAAAATCCCACACCGGACACCACCTGACCTTGTTACGCCACTGGGTTCAGGAGAGCTCTCAAAGGCTTCTAGCCAGTGCTTTTTTCTAAAGAAAAATGTTTAGGGATACTCTCATTTTTCTACTCATATTGAAATATTGCCCCTCTATGAGGCCAAACTTAGATTCACAAAATGTTTAGGGGTATGCATACCCCTGCGTCCCTCCCCCTAGAAAAAAGCACTGCTCCTAGCCATGATGACTATGCTTTGTCCCCACAGTCGGAGGCAGTGATGGTTCTGAATCCCAGTTGCTGGAGATCACAAGTGGAGAAAGGGCTGTTTTGTTCCGGTCCTTTTTGTGGGCTTCCCACAAGCATCTGGTTGGCCACTGCGAGAGTAGGATGCTGGACTAGAAGGGCCATTGGCCTACTACAGTGTGGTGTAGTGGTTAAGAGCGGTGGACTCGTAATCTGGTGAACCGGGTTCGCGTCCCCGCACCTCCACATGCAGCTGCTGGGTGACCTTGGGCTAGTCACACTTCTCTGAAGTCTCTCAGCCCCACTCACCTCACAGAGTGTTTGTTGTGGGGGAGGAAGGGAAAGGAGATTGTTAGCCGCTTTGAGAGACTCCTTAGGGTAGTGATAAAGCGGGATATCAAATCCAAACTCCTCCTCCTCCTCCTCCTCTTCTTCTTCTGTTCTTATGTACTTGCACAGTGCTATTTTTCTAGAAAAAGAGGTGCCGGAACTCACCATGAACACCTCCCTTCTTCTTTCACAATGGCAAAGGCGTCCACTTGAGAGGTGTCAGAACTGATTTCTGGTGATTTCCATCTGAAAAGAAAGCCACTGACTTCACTTCACTTGGCAGGAGCACTTGTGGGTGGGGGGGGGGCTATTGGTTTGTTTTTCTTTTCATTTTATTAGGTATTTCGTATTTTCATTTTGTATTTTCCTGTTGTGAACCACCCTGGGATCTGTGGATGAAGGGCGGTATGCAAATTTAATGAACAATAGTAATAGTACAACGGTCCCTTCGGTTACGAATGCTTCTGGTTACGCACGCTTCGGGTTACGAGTTCCGCTAACCCGGAAGTAGTTGCTCCGGGTTGCGAACTTTGCCCCAGGATGTGAGCGGAAGTCGCGCGCCAGAGGTGTCTGTCCAGCAGGAGGCGCCATTAGCGAAAGCACACCTCAGGAAAAGAACGGTTTCAGCATAAGAACGGACCTCTGGAAATCGGGTTCTACCTTTAGTTAGACCACGTGTTGCGGTTGCGCCTGGCAAGACACCTTCCTGGTCAGTAGGTGGGGTCACTAGCCGGCCTTAGCTGCAATAGGGTCAGGAGGTGTTGCTGGGCAAAGTTAGATGTTGCAACTTGTGATGGACAGCCCAGCGTCCTTTATATTGCTCTGCACGCAGGGCGATCTTCCTCTTGGCTGTGTGCTTCGGATCACCCACCCTCCCACCCTCTTTTCATAGGCCTCTGCATCGACCTTGCAACTGCCTGTCATGGGGTCGTCTGCTTTTGGGGCAGGGGCCCAGTAGGAATTTTTCCATTTGGCTGATTGGCTGTTGCCATCTGGTTTTCGCCTACTGCAGTAGCAGCTAGTCACAACTTGTAAGGTTGGGGGTTAGGCATTGGTTATTGTGTTGATTACTGAATGGGTGGTGCCCACCTCCAGAATCATGATGATAATGGTGCAGGGAATTCCGTTAAAGGAATCCAGGGGCTCTTTATGCTTTGTCCAAACCCCCAGTAGGGGGATAGGGTCGTGGCCAGAGCCCCTGGGACCTCTGGGGAGAGGGAGGGCTTTGCCCCCAGCCTCCTTAACTCTCCTCAGTTGGCATTCTTCCGACGCTGACCCAAAGTCAGCTCTGTCCCGGCGGACAGCTAGTCTGAACCAAAGCCTACGCAACCACTCACAGAATTTGTATTTGAATAAAGTTGTGGCCTAAATTATTGCCAAAAACCCAAACAAAATTGATGTCTCAAGTGTGAATTCTTTGGGGGGTGGCTTGTGGACCTCGACATGCAACAAATTACGTAAGTTCGTAACCAGAGGTTCCACTGTAATTATGTTATTTTCTCTCATATATGCATTTTTATGCACACACTTTAACCTGGGGTACGTGTGTTTGCACACATGGGTTGGCTGGAGAACTGCATTTTATTTCTACCTATTTATTTCTTAAATATATATCCCACCCTTCCTTCCAAACTGGCGCAGGGTGGCATTGCAAAAATTGGAGACGTGCAGTTATCAAAAGGTGGTTGTATTTCGGGTCCTGTATTGTTTTGGAGAGTGCAAATTTGGTAGGTTCACCTTTAACTTTCTATCACTGCCCCCATTGCCCCCAATCCCTTGTACAGCCCACATCCTAAGATCATGCATCTAAGATCTGATTTTTTAAAAAATCACCAGAATCCAGAATTTCAGAAAACATGAAACCAACTGTTGTTTCCAACTGTTCCATCTTCCCATTTCACCGTGTTTCCACTCTACATGCTGGCATCATATCTGACTGTTTTAAACGCTTCGGGCAATGCTTAATGACCCCGATTAAAGCCAGTTTAGGAAGCAATAATTAATTATCTGCCTAACAAATCAAAGCCTCGGCAAATCAGGAAGGAAAATTCATTTGTACATTACCCGCTTGAAAAATAGCACCGGGGATCGGATAATGGTTGGTCGTTGCAAAGCAAATGGGCTATGAGCCGCCGACTGCAATGAAGTTAACTGGTGATATATATGCCTCCAAACTGTATGGCTTCAGACTGTTTCCCGCGGGTTGGGGGAATAAAGGGGGGTGGGGAGAGATTGGCATAAACAGGGTTCCTGGAAATTATAATTACTTTGTAGCCTACTTCGGTAAAATGATTTGTCCCCTTGTGCCGCGCAATGCCAGGAGTGATTTGTCAGTCATGCTTGAATTGCAGGGAATGTCTTGAGTGGACAAGACTTTGTTTGGGAAGACCACGGCGCCTAGTTTAGACCGGGGGCAGAATCCACCATCTAGAAATTATTTCTGGATTTACACGAAGGTGGAAGAGGGGAGAGGAGCATACTACACGAAAAGGCAGTTTCCAACATTGCATTTTTCAACTATGGTAGAGGTTTCAGTAGAGCAGGGATTGAGGGACACAGAGCAGCTGAGAGGATATGGGGGGTCTTGATGGAGCTGTGGGTTGGGTTGGGGACTTGGGGTGAGTTGTAAAGGAAGGAAGTGGGGGTTGGCAAGGGGGGGGGGTTGGCAAGTCACGCAAGGAGGGACACCAGCGCCTAGCAGTAAACATAAATGCAGTCGTACCTTGGAAGTTGAACTGCCTAGTTCTCGAACATTTCGGCTCCCAAACGATTGAAACCCGGAAGTGACTGTTCCGGTTTTTGAACGTTCTTTTGGAATTTGAATGTCCGACGGGGCTTCTGAGGCTTCCGATTGGCTGCAGGAGCTTCCAGCATCCAATCGGAAACCACGCTTTGGAAGTCGAACAGACTTCCGGTACGGATTCCATTTGACTTCTGAGGTACGACTGTACACGATAAAATAGAAACAGTGTCAACAGATGAAACTTTAAAACGCCACAGTGATAAAACACACGGACCAAGCGGAGAAGGCACAGAAGTTTAAATTCAGGCACGGCTTGGGCAAAGGGCAGTAGATAGAACATTACATTAAATAAATAAATCAAATTCTCTTTCCAAGAGCAAAAGCAGTCCAGGGCAGGGCTGAACATGCATCTCCTTTGGTGTTAATGGGCTTGCTCACTCATCTCAGCATGCTGAGCATCAAAACAAACCGTAGATGCCCCAATTCATACCATAAATGTCTTCTAAAAACAAAATCTGAAAAGGATGATTTCTTTCCCGACACCCCTCCCCTTTGAATAAAGCCCTTTGAAACCAATTAATAGTTGACCTACATAGTAATGTACTTATTTCCTTGTCCCTACCCTGTCTCAAACCATACCAGGGATTTTTTTGCACTGGCAGAAAATGAATGAGTGCGATCATTGAAGCTTGCATTAAGAGCTTCAGGTTTAACACGGCACTGTCTTTTGTAACAGCTTTAAAACAACCCCTCCTGGCAACGTTTCCAAGCATATAAGCTTGCAGTACAAGAATTACAGAGATTAGCCTACAACCAACCTCCATATGCTTGCTGGTCACATAATTATTGCTCTGTGAGTAGTACAATTCAGCGTGTGTGTGTGTGTGTGTGTGTGTATATTTCAGCTAAGGATGGGGGAATATTCAATTCACATTTAAAGGCAAAGTTGCCCATTTCCCACTTTCTGTGTGTGTGTGTGTGTTTCAGCTAAGGATAGGGGAATATTCAATTCACATTTAAAGGCAAAGTTGTCCATTTCTCACTTTCTGAAGCAGTGCACAAACTGAAGCACAGACACCCTTTGAAATGTGCATTTCTCCGAACTTTGCAATCCAGTTCTCCAACCATGTAATGTGTGCAAAATTAATTCACCAGGATAAAGCGTGCACATTCATGCATACCTTTGTGAAATTAACACAAAAAACTGCATTATATATGGGGAACTCACTCGCAAAAAAGGTTTATATTTGTCAAAACTGAATTGGGGGGGAATGCAAATTGGGAGAAATTCATACAAAAGTGCTGAGAAATTTTTATGAGGCTTAAAAAAAACACAACCACAACACAAATTGCAATGGAAATGTGAAGAATTGAATTTATGACCTGGGGGGAAGAGAAATGTAGGAAACAAAAGTTGTCAGGTTCCTCCATCCCTAACTTTAAACATTTCCATATGTCGCCAAAGAAAAGATAGTCACACCATCCTGACTTAACATTTATGTTCCCTTAGAAATGTAGCTCTGGGAGGGGAGCAGAGGTACTCTTAAAAATTCTTAGCATCCTTAACTAACGTTCCCAGGATTCTTTGTGGGAAGCCATGACTGTTGGAAGTGGTATGACACCGCTTTAAATTCATAGTGCAGATGGGGTCATTGATACAAACAAGAAGAAGAAGAAGAAGAAGAAGAAGAAGAAGAAGAAGAAGAAGAGGAGGAGGAGGAGGAGTTTGGATTTGATATCCTGCTGTATCACTACCCGAAGGAGTCTCAAAGCGGCTAACATTCTCCTTTCCCTTCCTCCCCCACAACAAACACTCTGTGAGGTGAGTGGGGCTGAGAGACTTCAGAGAAGTGTGACTGGCCCAAGGTCACCCAGCAGCTGCATGTGGAGGAGCGGAGACGCGAACCCGGTTCACCAGATTACGAGTCTACCGCTCTTAACCACTATACCACACTGGCTGGTGTAGTGCAGAATACATTGGGAAGAACTTCCTGACAGTGAGAGCTGTTCAGCAGTGGAATTTGCTACCAAGGAGTGTGGTGGAGTCTCGTTCTTTGGAGGTCTTTAAGCACAGGCTTGACAGCCATCTGTCAGGAATGCTTTGATGGTGTTTCCTACTTGGCAGGTGGTTGGACTGGATGGCCCTTGTGGTCTCTTCCAACTCTATGATTCTATGATTCTGTGATATATATATTTGGGGGAGAGGGGTTACTGCTCTAGGACTCAGATTTGACAAAACAATGCCTTAGGAAGTTCAGATGCACTGCTCATGCCGGTTCATGAAAATAAATCATGGAGAAGAGGACTGTTGATAGCTACTAATAATGGTGGAGGTTATGCTCTGCCTCCATGGTTGGAAGCAGTAACGCTTCTGAATCTTCTTTGTTCTTTGGCAATCACTGGTAGCTGAGTAAGATTTTATTCCATGAGTATGGTCTTAACTGTGTGTCCATAAGTGACTGTGGAGGCCACAGTGGGGACATAGGTTTCCGGGCAGGAGTTGATCACAGTGAGGATTTTTCCAAATGTGCCTTCCTCTTAGATTTTTCAGAATTTTTCAGAATTCAGATTTATCATCATCAATAATAATAATAATAATAATAATAATAATAGAATTTATATACTGCCCTATACCTGGGGGTCTCAGGACGGTTCACAGAATAAAATCAAGATATAAAACCACAAAATATCTAAAAATATATTTTTTAAAAAAACAAAAGCACCCCCCCCCCTACACACACACAAAACACATTTTAAAAGGGCATAGGATGTAAATCGGATCAATCAAAGGACTGGTTTAAAAGGAATGTTTTTGCCTAGCACCTAAAGGTGTATAATGAAGGTGCCTTGCAAACTTCTCTGGGGAGAGCATTCCCCATATGGGGAGCCACTGCAGAGAAGGCCCTGTTCTCGTGTTGCCACCCTCCAAACCTCTCAAGTAGGAGGCACGCGAAGAAGGGCCTCAGAGGATAATTTCAGGGTCCAGGTAGGTTTTTCGGCTCCTGAAAAGCACTTACTGGAAACCACAAGAAGGAAGAGTTGCTCTTGTGCTCGATTCCTGCATGCGGGTTCCACACAGGCACCTATCTGCTGGGCCACTGTCGGAACAGGATGCTGGATTAGATGGGCCAGACCTGCTAGATGTGGAGATTTGGAGGACACATTCCGGCTAGGCAAAAACACACACGATACAAAACAGGGCCAGTGTCAAGTGCAGCCTAGGCAAAGTTCTGGGGACCAGCTAGCAGGGGTCGGCAAGGCTTACTGGCCATGGGCCAAATCACTCCTGCAGAGATCCTCCGTGGGCCAGACTGGCGCAGTGCGACACCGGAAATCGCATCTGCGCATGCCCAGATGCCGAAAATCATGCCTGCGCAGAAGCGATTTCCGGCATCTGGACATGTGCAGAAGCGATTTCCAGAGCCACGGACATGCGCAGAAGCGATTTCTGGCGTCTGGGCATGTGCAGAAGCAATTTTCAGAGCTGCAGAAGAGAGTCACCGCACTGCACTGTGCCAGCTTAACGCAGCGTGCGGGGACATGCCAAGCAGGCAGCTTGGTTCAGGGGTGGCTCATGGGCCAGTTAAGTGACCCTCATGGGCCGCTTCTAGCCCATGGGCGTTAGGTTGCTGACCTCTGAGCTAGAGAGACCCCAAGGGCCACAACTGAGTTCGGGATCTGAGGCTCCAAACTGCTACATTAGAGGTTACCCAAGCTTGGTCATCTGCCAAGTGTGTTTTTCTGAAGCCCATCTTCTTTTCCAATAATATTTCATGCCAAGTTAGTGCAGCTGTATTAACAATTAAATTATATGCTCCTTCCTCACCCAGGCTGCCTTCATACATACAATCTTGGACAGGAATACAGAATTGCCTTTCTTATTTACACCCCCCCCTTCCACCCCACCCTGCCAAAGCTTCAGATGTAATTTTTGGATGAGCTTACTCTGATCCTATTCTCACATTGCACTGCCCTGAAACTCATTTACCCTTCCTAATATTCTCGGCGAATTATTCTTTTGACATTTGCACGTTATGAGAAATGAATACTCATTGTCAACAACTCTGCCTGACTTGGTGGCGGTCTCAGAGCCGCCATTCCCAATTAACACCTTTCCCAATGCAGGGCAGTTATTAATATTAAAAGGAAAAAGAAAGGCAGCTCACATTTTCATTAGGACTTCACAAAACCTGATTGCGCACAGGGATGTATCGGCCGGCATTTCCGGCTTCATTAAAGCACGCCGTACCTTTTCAACAAACGTGCCAGCTCACACCGTCAAGTTTCTCACACGGAAATTCCGTTGACGTGAAGACGAAATTGCTCAGAGAAAGAGCAGCGCATATTGGAATGTCCGCTTGAAGAGCTCGCAGCCATTTCCAGGACTTCGGCTCCACTTTTTGCAAGCATCTAAGAACACCGGAGAGTTGCAAGAGCATAGGACGAGCCCTTCGGGATCTAGGCCAATAAACCATCTAGCCCAGCAACCAACCTGTTCTCACAATGGCAAACCAGGCAAGAGAACATAGCATTAAGTTTATGTCATCATTTGACATGGTCTTAAAACATTGGCAGTCCATACAGATTCTTTTCTCTGTGGAGACTGTATTGTATTATATATATTTAGAAAGAAAATAATTGGGGAGCATTCCAAGACAGGTCCTTTTGAGTTGTCTCCTCTCTCTGACACAACTTTGCAATGCTCTCTTTCGGGAGGCCTACCTGGGGGGTCGAAGTAGATGACCCTAGGGGTCCCTTCCATCTACAGTTTCTATGAGCCAATGCAGACCCTGCCATCATTCTCTGATATCCTTCTTTGTGTGCCTACCTTTTGAGAGGTCCAGAGGGCAGCAACACGAGAACAGGCCTTTTCTGTGGTGGCTCCTCGTCTGTGGGATGCTCTCCCCAGGGAGGCTCGCCTGGCGCCTTTGTGGGAGGGGGCTGGGTTTGTCTTATTATACAGTGGTCCCTCGGGTTACATACGCTTCAGGTTACAGACTCCGCTAACCCAGAAATAATGCTTCAGGTTAAGAACTTTGCATCAGGATAAGAACAGAAATCGTGCTCTGGTGGTGCAGCAGCAGTGGGAGGTCCCATTAGCTAAAGTGGTGCTTCAGGTTAAGAACAGTTTCAGGTTAAGAACAGACCTCCAGAACGAATTAAGTACGTAACCAGAGGTACCACTGTATTATGTATTTTGTGTTCTTGTTTTGTGTTTTTATGTTGTGAACCTCCCTGTGATCCTCAGATGATGGGTGCTATATATAGTTGTTTGATGCTTATGTTTATGAAGATGATAGCGCCAGCACCATCACAGCCCAGCACTAGCTGGAGCTTCCTGGTCGTGCATTCCATATTTTAACTATGCACCCTGCAAAGGGTGGCCAAACAGATGCCTCTCAAAGTCCGAGAAGCAGGGCATGACGCCTGCTCTTGCTCCCCAGCAACTGGTAGAGTGACAGGCTGCCCCGAAAATGCAAGTTTCCTGTAGACCGGCCTGAATAATGGCCAACAATAGTCTTATCCTCCATGAATTTACCTAACCCTCTTTCTGAAGCCATCTAAATTGTTCTGCCACTAGTGAACACTTTGCATTAACTATGTGTTGTGTGGTGAATGATATTACCTCTGGTTCCTCACAAATATCACCACAACTTTTTGCTGTATTGGAGTGGGGCGCCTCAGACCTGTGGGTCCATTGTGGTCCTTCAAGTTTCTCTGCCTGGCCCAGGGCTGAGGAGAACTTTTTGGTACAACAGGCCAGATCATTATCAGGCTCAGCCTTGCAGGCCAGATTTGATGGGTATGTGGGACCGAAAGTTTCCCATCCCTGATCTGGCCATTAGCACTTTCCCCACAACACCCACTCTCCCCAGAACATGTACCTTCCTGGCCCTGATTCACACCTTTCTTGAGTATGCCTGACTGGAATATGTCCTTAGACTCTGCTACTGTGTCTTGCTTGTGCAGGTGAAGGACAGAGAGGAGCATATGAGAAAGCTCACCTGGAGTAGCTCAACTGGTAAAGCAGGAGACGCTTAATCTCAGGGTTGTAGGTTTGAATCCCACGTTGGACAAAAAGATTCTTGCATCGCAGGGGGTTGGACTAGATCGGGCATGTCCAACAGGTAGATCGTGATCTACTGGTAGATCACTGGATGTCTGTGGTAGATCACCAGTAGATCAGTGGCTCCCCCCAAAGAAACTAAAAAACTTTGGCTGCCCTAAAAAAACTCAACATCTTTGCCCTGCACCCCTAAAATGACCTGAACCACCAAAAACAGGGCTTTCCTTCCTAAAAAAAGCTCAATGCCGCTTTCCTCCTCCCTAAAGAAGCTCAACAACTTTTACGTGAACCTCAAAAAAACAGTGCTTTCTTTCCTTTAAAAAGCTCAACAACTTCGACCTGAACACACCAAAAGGGGGGTAGATCACTGCCAGTTTTTAACTCTGTGAGTAGATCGCAGTCTCTTGGAAGTTGGCTACCCCTGGACTAGATGATCCCTGTGGTCCTTCCCAGCTCTACAATTCTGTGATTCTGTGAAGAAACTGCTGGATAATCTTCATAAGTATTTAAATATGCGTTTCTAAACAGATTGTCTTTCAGATTATGCATTGTGATGTGTTGCTTTGAGCCGAGTTCTGCATCAGAACATTTTGGAAGTGCGAAAGCTGGTAGATGACTGAGTTCCATACGTTGCTCCATAAGGTATTGTAAAAGTCAGTGGAAGCTGCAGAAAACTGAATTCTTCAAGCATTCCTAACTTTGAACTTGTACTCATCCCCCACATATGCAAACAAATGCCCAACATGATACCAGAAAATATGGTCTCGCCCCTTATATACCCAATCAACCACTGCTCCGCAGGTGAGGACCTCCTGTAGATACCATTGTGGCGATCACACAGGGTCCCTGGACGTTTCACCGTCTATTGATCCTTGTGCCACCACTTTATTTCTCGCTGCCACAACCCAGGCCCAACCTGGTAAAATTACTGAGCCCAGTCAGGGTTAAATTGTGACATAAAACTTCTGTTTATTTATTGTAGTTTAACAAGCGTGTGGTTTCATAAACGATCTCAGTCAATTACAATCATGGGGTGCCTATCCAGACCTATAACTTCCTCTCACTGCTCTCACGCCCTAAACCACCTCTCCGCTTTTTACTTGTCTTCTTAGCTCCTAACTGTTCCTGACTCAGCTTATTCTGCTACACTCAGGGGCGTCGCTAGGGGGGGTGCGGTGGGGGCGGTACGCCCCGTGTGACAGGGGAGGGTGGGGGTGACAAGCGACGGCCCCTCCCGCCACTCCCCACGCACCGCCGGTCACCCCGGGAGCAGCAGCGCTTCACGGACGGGGTGGCAACAACCTCACAGGGTTGTTGGGAAGGATGAAATGGGAGGGAGGAGAACCAAGGATCCCACCCCGAGCTCCTCGGAAGAAAAGGTGGTGTAAAATCGTGATAAATAAATAAACAGAAAGAACCATGTTGCGTTCTTTTACATTATTACACAGCAACGTCCAGAGAAATTGAGAAAATTGCTCTGCTTTGCACGAGTTCCCCCCCCCTCTGTCGCTTTATTATTTCAAAGGTGAGCTTTACTAATATCTCAGACAAACAACCACAACCACAGCAACCTACCATCCTGTGGTCTGGCAGTTGTCATGGCAACAACCCCCCCTTCTCTTCTCCCTCTCACCCCCCCCCAAACACTTTATAAAATTTTATTTAATAACAGTGTGAACTGGATCTCAAAGCTGTAAGGAAACGTAACCTACTGGGGAGTAAATTACAGGATGCCGCATTCTCCCACACTTCCTGTGTTCCATAGCGTTTAGCTCCTTTGCGAGAACAGGCGCTTTTAACATAAAAGCAGCAATCTGCAGCCGCATTGCCCTTTCTTCCCTCCGCTGCAACGCACCTCCTCCTGTGCAATACAACAGGTATGTGGCAGGCAGTAACAGGATGGGGGTGAAGGGTTCTGGAACACCTCCCTTGGATGGATGGAACAGTGGGGGGGGGAACCCCAATCGCCCTCAGCGTGCGTAATGCACTTCTATTAAATTACCCTGTTTGTTTGCAACCTCCCCCAAATCAGTCCCATTCATGCAATCGCCTACCGCAAACTCATACATGGAAAGGAAGTAAGTAGGATGGTAATATATATATATATATATATATGTAGAAACCTACCCACCCAGCCTTTGCAAAGAGCAAATTAGAGCCTCGAGAGGAGACCTCGTTTCAAGGTGTTTAAAAAAATCATTTTTCTCTTCAATATGATAAAACAGTGCAACTTCTCGTCGAAAAAAGGGGCAACAAGATTGGACACACATGGTATGGATTCAATGCCTAAATAAGTGTTGCCACTGAATTACCTCCAGGTGCAAAAGTCTGAGGTTTCTCTTAGGTGGAAATAGTGCTTTTCAATGGTTGGCAGAATCTGTCCCACAGGCATTTGAGATGAGTTGCGGTGGGGTGGGGTAAGCGTGCAAACGGTTCCAGTGTACGCAGCCTTTGCAGTTCTCACGCAAGCTGATTTTTCTCGCAGTCACGCTGCCTCATGGGGTTGATAGTCTTTGAGGCTGAATTCCTCTGCGAGGTTCCACGAGGCAGTGTGACTGTGGCTGAAGCGTGCAGGAGCAAAAGAATGCGGTGTGCAACCACACCAAGAAAGACGCTTGCAGCAAATGGGAAAAGAAGAACACTGTCATGAGGGGATGAACTGTTGTCTGTTAGAGACCCTGGGACCTGCATGCCTGGTCCCATGAACTGCACAGGTTGGATTTTGCAATACATTTTCAGTGTGCAAAATTTATTTTGCACAGAAATACATATTTTGTATAGAAGATGCTTATGGGATGCACCTTTGCACAACGCTTTGAGGTGTGTGTTTTTTACAATCAAGCAGTGAACAAATTTTATGAAGTAAATAATTTGCAAGTGAAGGCTCTGAAAAGCTTTCATTTTATGGATCAATGGTCTCGTTAGATAGTAAAATTCACGTTAAATTGCCGTTTTTAAAAGCCTGGAACGGATTAATCCATTTTGCATTACTTTCTATGGCAAAGTGTACTTTGGTTTTGGAGCACTTTGGTTTTGGAATGGACTTCTGGAACGGATTAAGTTTGACGCCAATGTACCACTGCATATGACTGCCCTTATTCGCATTCTGCCTAATTGCAACTGAAGTAGTGTCAGTTGAATTAGACAGAGAAGACCCTTTGTCTGCTTCATTCCTCCCGTTTGTCTACATCCTTTCTAAGTCCTGATGACAAGCATTGAATCGATGGAAAGTGCAAGCAGGAGAATCCAGTCTCAGAAGACAAGCTGGGGCAGGAACCGCAGCATGGAATACTTCAGAGGAGGGGGGAAAGGAAGAAAGGAGTTGGGGAATAATGAAATACATTTGCACTGCCATGAACTGCGAGATGCCGGCATTTACCACCCTAGACTGCTCTGCCTAGAATCCCATTATCAGCGCTATTAATGGAGATTGTCACGTTTTCTTTTTTTGAAGTCTTGAGGCTCAGTCACGCATGCAAACAGCAGGTATAAGTTTG
Source organism: Lacerta agilis (assembly GCF_009819535.1). Taxonomy (NCBI): domain Eukaryota; kingdom Metazoa; phylum Chordata; class Lepidosauria; order Squamata; family Lacertidae; genus Lacerta; species Lacerta agilis. The sequence continues at coordinate 8,871,140 of NC_046321.1, read as the reverse complement.
GTGATAATAGCCGAAGAGGCAATGCAAGCATGTTTATGATCTGTAGAACATATGCACACAACTGGGAAATGGAGATTTGGTTTAGATAGAAGAAGCACAGAGAACCTATCCTATCCCCCCTGCCACCGCCGCCCCCTGAAGATCACTGTGGTGTGCAGAAGAGTCTCTCCTGCAAGTTCCAAAGATCTCAGAAGACCCTCTGCATGCAGTAATTCACAGTGGGGTTTTTAGTGGGTCTGACACTGTTCTGTGGAACAGCATTCCTATTGCGATGTAACAGGTGACCACCATCTTCACTTTCCAGAAACAGCTGAAGGCATTTTTGTTTCAGCAGCCTTTCCCAGCTGAATAAGTGTATCTTTACCACAAGTGTGTCGTAAGCTTGTTGGGGTGTTAGTCTTGTTTTAAATACATTTTTAATATATGTGTTTTAATTGTGTGGAAATTACCTTGAGATGGTGGTTTAGAAGGTGATTAATAGGTCGCTACTTCCTCTAATTTTATCCGTTAATTTAGCGACCAAAAATTCCAACAAGACTGGGGAAAGTTTGGAGAATACCTAAAAAAGCAATGCCCCACTGTGAAATGCTGGCTCCATTTTTAGGCATTCTGTATTTTGAACAAAGGGGGAAAAAAGGAAAATAGAAAGAAATAGAATAGAAGGAGTATAAAGAGTATTAGAGTAGTAAAAGAAGTGCTAGACTGAATTCCTAGGATGAGGACAAGTGGAAGCCTTGAAGGAGGAGGAGGTAGTAGAAAAGGAATAGATAAGAACAGACAGAAGAAGTAAGATAGATAGATATATGTATTGCTAAAGGATGATAGAAACTGACATATATGTCTGTTTTCTTTTGAATATTGAGTATGATGTTGTATTATTTTCTGCATAGATGCATAGGTCTATGTTACTGGTATGTATTATGAAGTTTTGATTTAAGGTATAATCTAATTTGGTATTTTTAAATTTAATTTTTGTTTTCTTTTTCCTTTGAGTGGATGTTTATATTTTATTGTCTTTTTCTTCTGTATTTATACAATAAAGTTAATAAAATTAAAAAAGAAGGTGATTAATAAATTGATCATAATAATTGTTGTAATAAACAGTTACCGACTCACACCCATGTGCATGAAAGAATTTACCTGAGCTCAGCAGCCTCTGCCCTGCCTCTCTTATTGCAGATATTAATATTTTGCAGCATGAAGCATATGGATACATAAAAGCTAAGACTCCTTTTGGAATAAAACATTGTCCAGAAAGTTGCAGAACTTTCTTCAAAACAGAACAAAAAAGTAAATGATACATCCAAACAGTTGTACAATATATTGTGCATGTCCAGCACAGGCTCAGCATCTTAAAAATAACTGATATCAAACAGGACTGATATCAAAATTCTGTCTGTCCCCTATTCTAGCCTGCAATATACTGCATCCTGCCTAAGGCCATGCAGCTACTGGATAGTTTCATTATCACATCTTACTCCTACTCTGACTGGGAACAAAAGACCAAAGACCAGCTCTTCAAGGTGATGATTTGCAATTCAGTAACCTCCCATGTGATCTAAAGTTAAACACTCCCTTAGCTTCAGTGGAATATTTCAGTTAAACCCTTTGAGCAATACACACAAGCATTCTGCAGTCCTAGTATCACCCTTGGGCACTGTGGAAGTGGAATGGAGGCCACCATAATTTTTTTTTTTAAAAAAAATGGTGTGGTGGATAATCTTTTTTGGGGGGAGGAGCCCCTAAATATTTTTTTATTTTTATTTTTTGTGGCTGGGGGCAGGAAGGGGTTGAGAAAAAAAAACTGAGGAAAAAATCTCAGGAAAAAAGGTCTTTTGAGCCATTTTGATGGAGCTCTAGCATTGAGACAAACCTGTGCCACCGCCACAGTCAGAAATGGTACAATCCAGAATGCTATTGTACCCATCTACCCTCTTTATTCTGCAGAATGCAGATATCAACTCAAGCTCTTTGGGGCTGAAAGTCTCCTTTCATGAGCTTCCTGGTTTCAGTCTGTTTCCCCTTGCTTGGTATTTTCGCTAAATTAAGGATAAGGTGCACGTTTGCTTTGGCAACAAATAATTAGCTCTTTCCCCACTTATTAAGAGAGGATTACAACTCTTGAGTAGTAATATAGATCCACTTTCTACAGGAAATTGTTTAGCGCTTTCGACAAGAAACTAGAACTTTATATAATTTATATCCCTTTTTTAAAAAAATCACCACCACACCAGTGTATCTTACAGAAAATCATCGTGCTGCAAAGCACAGAAACAGAGAGAGAGAGAGAGCAGCAAAGTAGGAATATTCCATTGCTTCTGCTGACAGATCCTCCTTCAGCTGTCACCAAGCTACCTGAACTATTTCCATCCCATCTGCCTGTTAGAAGAACTGTAGCTTTAAGCACTCCTGTAATGAGCTTGCTTTCCTCTCTCTTCCCTCCGCATCCCTTTTTCCTTGCATGTCATGACTCCCCACCACCATCCACAAGCTGAAGGGCAAGGACTGAGTTTGCCACCAATATTTGTAAGTTGCTCATAGAGTCTTTTTTTTTTTTTTTTTTTTTTTTTTTGCTAAAGAGTAGGGTAAAAAAATTAATGTGTGTGGGTAAGCAGAGGGGTAAAATTTCCCTAATTAAAATAACGCAAACAAATATATTGATATAAACCAGTTAAGTTGAGTTTAGACTTTGGAGAAAAATAATATTATTATTGCTACAGTTGATTTATCAATTGCCTTCTAAACCACCATCTCAAGGCAATTACACATAAAATAGTTAAAAACACAAAAAGCTACATTTAAAACAAAACTAAAACCCTAACAAATGGACATACATGGGACTCAGCTACACTAGCCAAATACAACATTATAATTGCATTATAAACATGTGACTCCGGATGGCGCTGTAGAGCAGCAATCTGCCACCAATGGGATTTTCGGTAAAGAGCTCTTACAATGTTTCTTCCTGTAGTGTTTCTTTTTATCTGTATAGATCCAGACCCATTTATCCATCTGGGAAAGCCTGTCGGAACAATAGTATTTTCAGAAACAAGTGATGCAGTTGAACAGCTGAGATGCCCTGGATGAAGCCCATGGGTTCGAGTCCCACATTGGGCAAAGGATTCCTGCATTACAGGTGTTTGGCTTAGATGACCCTCATGGTCCCGCCCAACTCTAAAATCTTATGATTCTAAGATGCTATGGGTAAGTGTGGTTTGTTCGGCTCAGAAGGGGATGTGTGGCTTATTTTGAGTTTAGACCTCCTCTAGTCATTATCCAACTGCCACCTTCGGATTTTGCTGGAGGCAGTTTTTATGTGACAGTTGTATGTGAATATTCCCAAATGTGCACCTGCTTCAGACAGTGGCAGTGACTGTGTTCCATAAACCAGAAAATGAAGCTAGTCTGTAAATGTACATGTGTGCTGAGAGGAGAGGAGAGGAGAGGAGAGGAGAGGAGAGAGAGAGAGAGAGAGAGAGAGAGAGAGAGAGAGAGAGAGAGAGAGAGAGAATCATTTGATGAGGCATTCTCATGCTAAGGCAGATCAGTCAGGTTATAATTAGCTATAATTGGTATTCCCACAAGCTGTAATGCTCTTTATATTTCAGCCAAGTGACAATCAAATGAGAGAAAAAGTTGAAAAGGGGGGGGGGTGAGAAAATGTTTCCTGCCTTTGAAAGCAGAGAGATCTACAAAGGGAGGGCTTATAGTTTGTCTTGGGATGGGAAGGAGAGGAGAGAGAAATACCATGATAAGGCTGTGGTTTGGAATAATTGCTGGGGACTTCTGCAGAGGATACCCAAGAGTCTTCAGTTTTAAAGTGTTTTGTGCATTAGAAGAGTATAACATGTTCTGGCCTTCTCCACACACATATAGGATACGTTAGTATTCTTCCTGATAACGACACAGAACCATTATACTAAAAGCATTTAGTAAACGGTAGAGGGTCTTGAGTTGGCCAATGGATTCACAGCAAGCATAATGAGAATGCAGTTTCTAGTCTGCGTTTGATTCCTAGGCTGAAGCTAGATGTTCCAAGAGTCCTGCAGCTGCTACCAAAAGGAGAACCTTACAGCCAGTGGTGTACAGCGTGGGTTGTGAGCACCCGGGGCTGTGCATAGGGGGTGGGTCGCTGGTTGGGAAACAGACAGAGTATGCATGTGCGCATTCAACTTCCTAATGGCGTCTGCGTCACCCAAGAGATTGTAGCCGCAAAGATAAGAAAAGAAGAGTTGTTCTGTTATCTGGAGAGGTTGCTTCCTGGTGTGCATGGAGAAGCCATTTTCAATGGAGCCCAGTGACTGAAGTATACGGCTGTCTTGAGGCAGCACAAGGTGTTGAAATGATGTGCCCCTAACAATTTTGCACCTGGGTCAACTACCTCTGTAGTCCCCCATGCTATGCCACTGCCTACAGCTCATCTGCAATAATCTAAAATGTCTTCTCTTTCTTTGGACATCCAACGTAGCCAAGTAAGATTGTCTTCCATAAACACCGTCTTAACAGTGAGTCCGTAAGTGACTGTGGAGGCCAATTCTGGATCCACATGTCCTTCCACAGTGGCAACATAGGTTTCCGGGTGGGAGTTGATCACGGTGAGGGTTTGCCAAGGGTGCCTTCCTCTCAGCACGTTTCTTCCTTTCATCCTGAGTTTGAGCGTCTTCAAAGCCCATGACACCTTTGGCAAAGGCTGTTCTCCAATTGGAGCGCTTGCAGGCCAGTGTTTCCCAGTTGTCAATGTTTATACTACATTTTTAAAGATTTGCCTTGAGAGGGTCTTTAAACCTCTTTGGTTGCCCACCAGCATTACACTTTCCATTTTTTATGTTCAGAATAGAGTAGTTGCTTTGGAAGATGATAATCAGGCATCTGCACAACATGACCAGTCCAGTGTTGAAGAAATGTAGGATGTGACAGTCACAAGCCCTTGAGCCTTGCCTCACTTTCAGTTCCCTTCACCCCACCTGATGATGGTGGTAGGAACAGAAACTGGGGGACCTTTTTATAAGGCAGGGAAAGCGAACCTCCCACACATGGGTCTAATTCCACCTCGCAATTGACCTTTGAATAAATTTCAACCATCTACAACTATTGCTATGTATGGTGTCAGGTGTGGAGCAGGTAAATTATATTGTTGTGAACCACCCTGAGATCTATGGACATAGGGCAGTATACAAATCTTAATAACAACAACGCAGCTGAAAGGCCGCTTGCGGGCAGTTGTCTGATTTTGCAGGGAATCGCCCAATCGGTGGCATTTGTAAAGCCCCGTTTAAAGTGCCATGCAAGGGGCTCTGCAAGGCCTGATAGTCAGCTGACGGTCATGTCTTGCGAAGCACATCATGAGACCCGGCAACACTGCAAAGTCTGCAAGCTCTGCCTCGCTTACCAGGGCCTTGGGAAGGTCACACGAGGCCTCTTCATGATTTCACAGAGCTCTCTTGAGATGCTGCGGGGCCATCGCAAGATTTTGCTCGAACCCAGAATCTGCCACAAAGGTTCTCTGGTAGTGGAGGCACCAGTAGAGGTTCCCCTTGGATTCTGTCACCTGAGGCGTCTGCCTCAGTTTACCTCACAGACTGGCCATCCCTGAAACCAAGTAAAACCTTCTCAGGGAAATGGTACAAATTGCGACGCAGCTGAATATTGCATACTGGAAAACTTGGTATTCTGATCCACCACCGTTAATGTAAATGTCTTCTACATGATCAAAAATAACAGGAATCTTGGCTAGCGTGAGGCACGTTCTTCCTTCTTTTATTTGGGAGAAGTATAATTTACAGCTTTAAACATCAAACATCCTGAAGCGATTTCTGTCTTAATTACTGCACTGCTATAAATGCACGCATGGGATACTTTACAAGGAAAGAGGGATGTCCCAATATATGCTTAAAGAATATCAACAGTCTCTTTCCCTGCATTCTACAAGATCGAAATCTGCTTAACAGGGAGCAATCCCAGAGAAGCAGTGAAGTGTGAATATTTATTTATTCACTGTGCTAATGTCTCGCCTACTGTTCTTTTGATAAACTGAAACAGGGTTTCATTTGCGATAAGACGTTCAGCCCCAGATCCTCCTTTTGGCACCGGTCTCCAGCCCCAGGAAATGAAAGCAAAGTGAAAGAGGAGAGCAGTTCCTTTAACATGTCTTGGAAAAGAAGCAGGGAAATTACCCAGGGTCCAAATGATATGCAACACGAGGAGCCACAGCCGTTTATTTACATTGCCTTGTCTACATCTCATGCTGAAGACAGGAAGAAGCTCTCTCTATCCATGTATGTGTGCTTGTGAAAGAGTACACTTGTCAATTTGTACATAGAATCATAGGATTGTAGAGTTGGAAGGGACCCTGAGGATCATTTAGTCCAACCCCATGTAATGCAGGAATATGGAGCTGTCCAATATGGGGGTTGAACCTGAAACCTTGGCGTTTTCAGCACCCAGCTCTATCCAGCTGAGCTGTCCAGGTCTAGCCTTAACTATTGGTCTACCCAGATGAGCAGATTTTACACGCATTGAACACCTGAATAGCTGTTTACAGCTCAGATTTTTTTCCATGGGACATTAGACTGTACAATTATCAGATGTAATGTGTGAACATTCCTATTTTACAGCAAATCTATACAACTCTCCACAGACATCTGAAGGCAGCCCTGTACCGGGAAGCTTTTAATGTGTAATGTTTCATTGTGTTCCTTTATATTCTATTGGAAGCCACCCAGAGTTGTAACCCAGGCAGATGGGTGGGGTACAAATAATAAATTATTGTTGTTATATTTGAATAACTATAGGAGTATCCAACTCTACTATTTGTATAAACACAGGCAGGGCCTGCGCGTCCATTTAGGCGAACTAGGCAATTGCCTAGGGCGCCAAAATGGAGGGGGCGCTGGCCAGGCTTGGGCGGGATGGGCTAGCAGCAGCTTCTCCGCTGTAGCGGAGAGGTGCTGCTTGCCCCCTACACCACCACCCTGGGTTCTGCTAAAGCAGGCTTTGGTGGGGGGCAGGCAGCGGGGTGGGCGAGCAGCAGCTCTCCGCTACAGCAGAGAAACTGCTGCTTGCCTATCCACCCCCCCACCTCCCGCTAAAACAGGTTTTGGCGGGGGGCAGGGGGCGCTAAATGTGATTTGCCTAGGGCGCAAGAAGCCCCAGCACCGGTCCTGTACACAGGTACACGAGATTGTACACCTATTGAATGTTATGTTTGAACACCCCTATTCAAACTATATACTTACTCTCCAGAAGGCTCATAGCTCAGTGGTGGAGCATGTGCTTGGGATGCAAAACATTCTAGTTCAAAAAGACACCTTTCTGGAATCCTGGAGAGCTGCAGCCAGCAGGGACCGGCCCTACGCATTGGGCATAATGAGGTGTTTCGCAGCAATTGTGCCGGTGCCCACTCTCAAGGGGCACAGAGGTGGACTTAGGGCAGTGTGTCCGGTTCTGCTGCACAGGGCACAGACCTTAGGGGGTGCCCCAGGGCATGGGCTGGGCATCTCAACTATGACAGCCACCACCGAGCAGAGGACACCATCCCATCACTAATGCTGAAATAAGATTTGACTGTTGATCTGGTCAGCTTCTGTAGGTGAAATAAGTGTTGAAGCAATGATTCTTCAACATCAACTTTGTTGGACTGGTCATGTTGGGCGGATGCCCGATTATCGTCTTCCAAAGCAGCTCCTCTATTCTGAACATAAAAATGGTAAGTGTAATGCTGGTGGTCAACAAAAGAGGTTCAAAGACTCTCTCAAGGCAAATCTTTAAAAATGTAATATAAACACTGACAACTGGGAAACAATTTCCTGCGAGCGCTCCAATTGGAGAACAGCCTTTACCAAAGGTGTCATGGGCTTTGAAGACACTCGAACTCAGGATACAAGGGAGAAACGTGCTAAGAGGAAGGCACGTTTGGCAAACCCTCACCGTGATCAACTCCCACTCGGAAACCACCGTCCCCACTGTGGAACGACGTGTGGATCGATAATTGGCCTCCACAGTCACTTATGGACTCACTGTTAAAACTGTGTTTATGGAAGACAATCTTACTAGGCTACGAGTGATCACAGGAGGAAGAGGAGGAGGAAGAGGAGGAGGAGAAGGAGGAGGAGGAGGAGGAGGAGGCCTGGTGGTCTGACCAAATATTGAGCAGTTTGCTCTCTTTAAATCCTCCACGTGCCTCAGCATCTTCATAAGAGCAGCACATCACATTACCAGCAACCTTCATTAATTGAGGGGAGATGCCAAAACAGAGTCTCTCTCTCTCTCCACCTCTACATTAGTTTGTGCTATAACCTCGTGTCAATTTGAGCTCTGGCTATGTATTGCAAGGGGCTTCTGATCTTATCTGGGGCCCACTTAAAAGCAGAAGGCAAGCTCCAACCTAGCAGATTGCTTGTTAAATGGCATCTGCCAGCGGGAAACCCACCAGTCTTCTTTGGGCTATAAAGGCTGCCTCTGGGCTTCCATGTAATGAGGTGCCATTTCTGAGGATTTTGGGTTCCTGAAGCAGTCTCGAAGTTTGTTTGCCTTTTTCTTGAGGGGAGAGAACATATATATATATATATATATATATATATATATATATATATATATATATGTGTGTGTGTGTGTGTGTGTGTGTGTGTGTGTGTGTATTATATACACATACAAAAAAAAAAAAACAAAAAAAAACCAGAGACGTTTTCACAGCAAGTAAACTAAGCAGCAGACAGAAAACCAAATTAGCAGTGCAGAAAAGGATTGGGCTTGGTTAAGTAAAGTGCCGAACGGTATGGCAGCTAAACCAAAATACTAGCAGATATATGGGCCATTTTGTAGTTTTAAGTGTGTGGCTATTCCACTGGTATTAATTTCCTCCCCATTTCTGTGCATTATTGTAGGAACTGCACTGTATTTGCGTTTTTCTGTGTCCTTACTTTTTCCATGCTGGTCTCTTTATTTACGTTGTTGTTCTGCTTATTTGTAGGTAGGAAGGGAGGTAGGTAGGAGAGAACATGAGCCCTGCCAGATTGGGCCACTGGCCCTCTTGTTAGGAGCTATTACAAGATCCCTCTTCCCTGGGGCGTAGGGAGCCACTCTGCCGCCAGGGGCGGCAAACTTCAAGGCACCCCTCCCCAGGGGGCGGCGTGCCGCTCCCCAGTGCGCGCGCCCTGATGTTACGACACATGCTCAGCCTTCTGGGTAGACTGTGCATGTGTGGACATGCGCAGTCCACCCAAGATGGCGGGCGCTATCGGCCGGCACCCCTTCCATGCTGTGCGGCAACCTTTAAGGCTGCAGCACGTGAACAGCAGCACAGACGCTGTGCTGCTGTTTGCGCATTGCAGCCTTTTAAAAGTTTCCGCGCCGACGGTGTTGAACGCGGGGGTGGGGCCTGCCCCCAGAGTGTCACCCTCCCCAGGGCGGTACCCAGGGCGGACCGCCCCCGCCCCCTTGCTCCGCCCCTGCCTCTTCCCCTCCCAGGGCTGCAATTCCCAGAGTTCCCTGTGAAGATGGATTGATTGTGAAATCACTCCAGGAATTGGAGCTCTGTGGGGTGTGTGTGTCCTAACAGCACCCTTGACAAACTCCAGCTCCCAGGATTTTTTTGAGGGAGCCACGACTGGCTAAAGCATACCCCTTAATTGTTCTGTTTTCAGTGGAACATCCTTGACTCACAGAAACCAAATCCAGCTTCTGTTTGGATCCTGAAATACCCCATTTTTGGGTCTGGGGTGGCACCTCGCTCCAGAACGCCAGAGCAAAATACTCTCACTCTGGAGCTTGTCAGCGGAGTTCTTATTTTCTTACGGAGATGCACTTCCAATACTTTGGAGTCGGCCCAACCTGCTCCTGATATTTCTGAGCCTCTCCACCCTGCATCAACATATTAGAATTCGTAGTGCAGAGAATAACTCGGGGGGGGGGGGGGCTGTACAATATATCGAAGGCTGAATTGTCATTATTAGAGCAAGAGAAAGCATTCCTTAATAACTGTGTTATCTGCCATCCGATCCTCAGAAGCAAAAAATAGATTCATTTGCTCAAAGGTCACAGGGTCAGGGAGAGAGAAGCGGGCGCAACAGAAAAGCAGATTGATCCCACGGATGAAACGGCACAACTGAGCTGAGAGGCGGCGGGACTAAATGGGGGAATTTCTAATCTAAACTCCCCATGAGAGAAAGGAGAGCTGCAGACCAGGAAGTTGGAGTGCCTGCAAGGAAAGTAACGAGGTAACATGACAGATTTGCTGTAGAATTTGGGGGAGAGGCGGAGAAAGAGTCTTTTTGCACAAAATCTGAGACTCTGGATCCCTGTCTGCTGACAGTGGGAGGGGGAGGACACTATGGGTACTAGTGAGTACATCAAGCCCATGTCATAGTGGAGCAGGAACATGAGTGAGTGCAGTTTTGGGACCTCCCCACCCCAAGCAGGAACAGTGACATCATCTGCCAGAATGCTGGGTCAACTGATGAATTTACCTTGCTCTGGCAAGTGAATGAGGTGCTGATGAGTCCCTTAAGTTGTTTTCATGGCTGAGCACAGAGGAAGGCGAATGAGGGAGAAATACTCAAGCAGAGGCTAGATACTTCTCTCCCTTTCTTTTCTGGGGTTCCTGTTTCAGGCTAGCAGTTTAAATTACAGCACTTTCTTTGCAAGACTCTGACTTCATAGAATCATCCCTGTAATGCAGGAATATGCAGCTGTCCCTTAAGGGAATCGAACCTGCAACCTTGGCATTTATCAGCACCACACTCTAACCAACTATGCTATGTAGATGTGTTTCCAGCAGGAACTAAAGGTTGGCTGCAACTTATCTAGTGACTGCCCTGTATTGATAAATTTAAATAATTTTGAACTGAGCCCAGAAACTAATTGTTAGCCAGTGCAGCCGTGCCAGAATTGGTGTTCTATGTCTGGATCATCTGGTCTTGGTCAACAATCTGGCTTCAATGACATATTTGAGCCTGACGAAAACACTTGTGGGGGGCAAAGCTGGCCAAACAGCTGCTTGCAGTTTTGGACATTCCTTGGAAGTGTGGGTATAGAGGCATTTGCGAGGCGCTCCTGCACTTCAAAATGTTCCTCTAGACTGCTGTGTCCAGCATTGGAGCAAGTTAGACCACATGAGGACATAGAGATCAGGCATGCTAGCCAGTTAATGAATCCAAGGCACCTCAGCTAAAATTAAGATGGATTGCTGCTGACATGAGTCTACCAGGTGGCCAGTGAGTGAAGATGTCCAAAGTCTTAAAAAACAACAACAACAACACTGAAGGAACTCCCTTGATAAAGAGATTGAGTTCTTCAAATGTGTTGGCATAATAAACCCTTGTGCATCTGGTGTGTGTGTGTTTGTGTGTGTGTGGCCTGATCTACAGCTGTTTTTTTTTGTTTCCTTTTGTTCTATCTGCTGAAATGAGGAACTGGTTTTTTTGTGAAATATCCATTTGCCCCCTTATGAAAGAGGAAAGGATATTCATTTTGTCCCATTTCTTTCTTTTTGTTCCCCTGGGTAACTCCGCTCGTCTTGAATCCTGGTTTTCAAACATCAATTCGAGAACTGGAAAATATGCATCACTTGCTGCAGTTCCAAGTTCCTTCAGTTCTTCTCAAGTTCATGCAACAAACAGCAAAAACAAAACATATTGCAATAATATTGGTGTGATCGAATGCAGTCATAATCTTGGTGGGATCATAGGTGAGGATAAGAGAGAATTTCAATTCATTTCATTTTTAGTTTGCCTTTCATGAAATAATATGTGAACACAAATGCTGTGATACTTCAAAATCCTCTCTTCTCCAAATTTTGCAAAGTGTACAGAAATGCACATACTAAGATAAAGTGTGCATAGAATTGCATATATTGGCAAATATATTAGAGAAAATAACATGTGAAATTTGTCAGGAACTCTTGTGCTGAGTTTGGTGATGAAATCTCAAGAGGAGACCAAATCTATGCCATAAAAATAGGTGAAGTCACCCTGAAGAGATTTTGTTTGGTCCACCATCTTGATTCAAAATGGTGTCTGGCATCCAAAAGGGGACCATGTCCACTGCCCCCACCTTGGTGACCCTTGGGCCAAGTTTGGTGACAATAACTTGAGAAGCGGCCAAATATATCTCAAAAATGCATGCAGTCATTCCAAAGTCTCTCTTCACTCAGTCAGTCATCTTGATTCAAAATGGCGTCTGGCACCCAAACATAAAAGCAGGCATAACACCCCCACCTCAGGAACCCTTGCTCCAAATTTGGTGCAAAATATCTCAAGAGGTGGCTAACCCTATTCATAAAATGGCCAAAGTCATGCCAAAGTCACTTTTCCGGTTCTCCATCTTGATTCAAAATGGCCGCTGCCATCCAAACATCAACAAAGAGCATGGCCCCTAGCCTTGTGTCAAGTTTGGCAAATCGGGTTATCCCCAGGGAGAGCACGTGTTGCGGTGGGGTTTGGCAAGCCACCTCCCTGGTAGCTGGGCGGGGGTTTGCTAACTAGCCACAGCTTCAATAGGACCCTGGTGTGTTGCTGGGGAGAACTAAGTGTTGCAATGTTTGGTGGACAGCCCAGCATCCTTTATAAGGCTCTGCACGCAGGGTGATCCTTCTCTTGGCTGCGTGCTTCGGATCACCCACCCTCCCTACCTTTGTTTTAGGCCTCTGCATTGACCTTGCAACTGCCTGTCATGGGGTTGTCTACTTTTAGGGCAGAGGCCCAGTAGGAATTTTGTCCATTTGGCTGATTGGCTGTTGCCATTTGGTTTTTGCCTACTGCAGTAGCAACAAGTCACAACTTGTAAGGTTGGCGGTTAGGCATTGGTTTTGTGTTGGTTACTGGAAGGGTGGTTGCCCCCCCTCCAGAATATTGTGTTGGTTACTGGATGGGTGGTCCACCCCTCCAGAATATTGTGTTGATTACTGGAAGGGTGGTGTCCACCTCCAGAATGATGGTGGTGTGCAGGGAATTTCGTTAAAGGAATCCAGGGGCTCGACATGCTTTTGTCCAAACCCCTGGAAGGGGGACAGGGCCACGCAAGAGCCCCTGGGACCTCTGGTGAGAGGGAGGGCTCTGCCCCCAGCCTCCTTAACTCTCCCCAGATGGCATTCTCCCGTCGATGACCAAAAGTCAGCTCTGTCCCGGCGGACAGCTAGTCTGAACACAGCCACTCACATAATTTGTATTTTAAAAAAGTTGTGGCCTAAATTATTGCCAAAAACCGAAACAAAAATTATGACTGAAGTGTGAATTTTTTGGGGGGTGGCTTGGGGACCTCAACATGCAATGACGACTCAAGAGATATATATAGTAGATTCTTTCCAAATTATATAGCAGACTCTACAACTGCCACTCTCAGCCCCACCTCATGGTCAGAATTTGAGCTGAGGTCCTAACTCCCCCTGGCACCCATCTCTTGTGGCGCAAACACAGTCTGATAACAAGCAGCCCTATGGCTTCTTGTCCATTTCCTCTTAGGGATGTGGTTCAAAACAAAACAAAAATATCTGAGGCAAAATATTATGTTACATTTGATTCGCTGGAGCCCCCCTTTCCTGACTCGAAAAGGCTCCATGTCTTTTGGAGAATGTCTGACATGCAGGCACCCTACGCCTCAGACGCGCATAACAGAAAGTCAGAGCTCTTCCTTGCGCACCGAGGGGATACATTTTATAGCTGGCACAGTCCCCGGCGCTCCTCCTCACCTGCCTTTGAGATGGCGCCGGAAGAGTAAAACCGAAATAAATAGATAAAAACGATAAAAATGTTTTATTCACCAAAGGGGAAAATTCCATCCCAGACCAAAAGACAACCGAGTGTTTTATTTCCTGTCAGTTCTCAAGTCCCACGAGCACGGGGGATGTCAAACTACCGGCATTATCCCATAAAGCAACAAATAGAACCAAGCATTCGCAAAACAGTATCGATGCCAGAGAGGCGCCAGGCCCTGTTTAAAGTGCCATAAAGAGTCCTGATGGGGATTGTTAGTTTAGAACCGAGACAAGCCGGAGATGTGCAGCTATCTAAAATGTCTACCCCCTAATACTCTGGCTTCTGAATTCAGGGACTGCTGATCAGTCTTGCTATGTGTGTGGTGCATAGGAAAAGGTGAATCAGAACGTAGGAACATCAGAAGATCTCTTACACCAGGCCAAGCTGATGGTCAATCTAGCTGAGAATTGTCTACACTGACCGACAGCAGTTATGCAGAGTTTCAGACCTGGGACCTTCTGCATGCAAAGCAGGTGTCCTGCCACTGAGCTACCCATACTGTTTCTCTCAGTTTCTCATTTTTTCCTGATCTTAATTTCAGTTCCTCACACCTCTCCAGCAAGGTGCAAATTCTTTAAACAAAATACTTGAAAATTCATCAGCATATTTCGGTGAGAATTTCTCCAAATAGCCATATATTTCTGAGCAGTTTTGACTTAACGGGCACATTTTTTTTTACAAGTAATTTTCCCACATAGAGCAAATATTTGTATGTTAATTTCACTAAGATGTTCATTTTTAGAACACTTGAACACAGCGTGTCCAGTTCTTTGAGTAAATTACTTGACTAGAGAATTACACTGCAAAATTCAGAGATGGACAGATTCTGAAAGGCAACTGTCATTTGGTTGGCGCATTGTTTCAAAAATGTGAATTAGGTGGGTTTGCCTTTAGAGGCAAACGATTTCAAATTTCTCTTCCACCCCTATCCGTGGGACAGAGCTGCTGTCATTTACCTGGGCAGAGGACAAAATAGCAGCAAGGTTGGAGCTACATAGATGCAAGAGAAGATGGATTAATGAAGACAACCTAGTTGTTGTGCCCATGTGGCCCCATACCTGCCATGATACTTGTCCTAGTCCATCAAGTTCAGCAGCAGTGATGCCACCCTTTAGAGGAGCCTTTCTCAACCTTGGCTCCCCTGACATTCTTTGAACTACAACTCCCATCATCCCTGACCACTAGCCATGCTGGCTAGGAATTATGGGAGTTGGAGTCCAACAACACCTGAGGGTGTGAGGTTCAGGAAGGCTGCTCTAGAGGGTGGTTCTGCAGATCTTGAAGGAGCTAGGCAACTAAGACAATCAAGGAGGGCAACTAAGATGATCAAGGGTGTGGAAAGCAAGCCTTATGAGGAATGGTTGAAGTAGCTGGATATGTTTAGCCTGGAAAAGAGGAGACTGAGAGGACATATGATAGACATCTTTAAATATCTCGAGGGCTTAAATATCTCAAGGGAAAAGCTTGTTTTCTCCTGCTCTGGAGGGTAGGACATGAATCAGTGCTTCAAGTTACAAGAAGGGACATTTCCGACTAAACACCAGGAAAAGCTTCTGGCAGTAAGAGCTGTTCAACAGCGGAATGGGCTCCCTCAGGAGGTTGTGGACTTCCTTGCAGGTTTTTAAGCTGAGGTTGGGTGGCCACCTGTCATGGATGCTTTAGCTGAGGTTTCTGCGTTGCAGGGGGTTGGACTAGTTGACACTTGGGGGACCCTTCCAACTATATATATATATATATATATATATATATATATATATATATGGAATAACGACAAGTCATATGCAATTTGGAGCAGGGAGTCAAGCCCTTTTCCTGCCCTCCCTAAATGCCACTGCTTTCGCGCAGAGGTTTACACAGTGCAACTTAGATTTTAACAAGCAGGAGAAGCCAACAGCAAATCCTTCATACTTAAACCAGACATTTAATACCATGGGGAGCTGGAGAAAAGTGCCTAAATTGCCAAGCTATGAAGGAAATTACCAAGCCGAAGATTTAGAGGAATGGTTTCTGAAATCTAATGATGAACACGGCGCTGCAATTATGCCAGCCACTGTATTTCTTTCTTTTTTGCCGTTGCAAAGACGCACGGTTAAATTAACTACATGAATTGAGTGAGGGGTGGGGGGAGAGATATATATTGTCTGAGGGCAGTTAAAACACTCCAATTGCCAAAAAACATTAACTTAATTATCTACATATTATACTCCGAAGAAAATCATTAGCTTCCTGTTTCTGGGAAGCGTCGGTGGCGAACTTTCTTAGTTCGATAAAAGAGCTCAGGAAGAAAAAAAAATACATGAAATGGACTTTAATTGAAAGCTTTCTCTCTCTCTCTCTCTCTCTCTCTCTCTGTGTGTGTGTGTGTGTGTGTGTGTGGACACAATGCAAATTGAAAAACCAAGATGTAAAACTCTAAGAGAAAGAACAATTTATCCTAGGGTTGTCACTGACATTTTAAATGACAAAAGGTTCAGGTGGGATTTTTGGATTGATGGGAATGTTTCAAACATAGCTTGGATTTTTGCTAAAACTGCAAGGAGTGAATAAGGCAAATCAATACACTGAGTCTTCCGAAAGATGTGGATATCGGGTGGGAAACCTCAGCCCTGGGAACTCTCTGCAGGCCACACATTCTGCTGGGTCAGTATTGGACCCCAGCTGTTTTTGCCAGGCTGAAATACATCATTGAACCCTGATAATGTATCTTGCTTGCTTTTCCAGAGATACAGAGAAGGGCAGATAGAAATTAGCTTAATGTACAAAGGTAAAACTCAGGGCAATCTGCATTTTAACTGTTGCTTTTAACTAATTCCCTTTCGTTCACTTGCATTTTATAGCGATTTTTAAAAAAAACCTTGCAAGTTGCCTTGAATCTCCGCTTGGGCTAAAGGCAGGACATAAATGCATTAAATAAATAAAAGATAATTAAAGGAAATTAACATTTGCTGCTCTACCGGCGTTTGCTCTTGGGAGAGTTGACGTCAGTCAGCGTGCACGATCCTGAGCTAACGGGACTGATGGTCTGTCTCAGTATGAGGGAGCTTCTCATTTCTGTAACTAGAGTTATTCTCCCATCTGGCAGTGTGAGAAGGAGAGATGGGTCAGACAAGGGCCACGTTGACTTAGCCTACCAGGAACTGACTGTCCCTTCTATGTTTCTGATTATCTTCCGTCTATTATAGTGTAAGTCATTGTTCTACAAAACCCACCTGCCAAGCCTGCTTTGGAAAAAGAGTGATATATAAATGTACAGTCAAACCTTGGTTGTCGAACGTAATCCATTCCACACGCCCGTTCGGCTTCCGAAACGTTCGACAAATTGTGTCCTCCCTCAAAGAGGGCATGTGTTGCGGTGCGACCTGGCAGCCAAACCCTGTGTTGTGGGTGGGTTCCACTGGATACCCACAATACCCTATTGGTAGGTCATTCGATGCTGGGTGTAATCACACCAATGGGATGCTAGCCAAATGGATCGAGGGACCTACATAAGCCCATGCATGTGTCCCTGAGCTTCCACTTTGGGCCAGTACATCGGAACACCTGCCCACCTTTCCCTATATTTAGATCTTGCGCTTGACCTTGCTATGCTGTCGTGTGTCGTCTGTCATTGGGACAGGGGCACGGCAGGAATTTTCCACACTTGGCTGATTGGCTGTTGCCATTTGGGTTTCGCCTGCTGCGTAGAAAATCATCACAACTTGTAAGGTTGCGGATAGGCTCTGGTTCAGGTGATAGGGGTGGCGGAATGGTCTAGCCATCCCTATGCAAAGGGTATTCCGTTAAAGGAATCCAGGGACTCAATGGTTTGGTCAACCCTGAGAGCAGTTGTGCCCATGCCTGAGGCCAGGGGGAAATCTGGGTGGTGGACTAGCCTGACCCCGGCTTTCCTCTGTTCCAGGTGTTCACCCTAGGCTGACCTATGCTGGTGCACTGGGTCAGCGCTACCTGCAACAGTGCAGGTAGCTAGTTGAACCGGAGCCTATGCAGCCACTCACTTGATGTAATCAATAAAGTTGTGGCCTAAATTGTGCCAAAAACCAAACCAAAAATTTGAGTCTTGTCTGAATTTATTTAAGGGGGAGGTTGAAGGTCTAAATATGCAACTGAGGTGCGGCTTCTGATTGGTTGCAGGAGTTTCTTGCACTCAAGCGGAAGCTGTGTCGGATGTTCAGGTTTCGAAAAACGTTCAAAAACCGAAGCATTTAGTTCCGGGTTTCCGGCATCTGGGAGCCAAAACGTTTGAAAACTGAGCCGTTCACAAACTGAGGTTTGACTGTGGCAAATCAACACACCATTTTTGTGGGCCATTATGTATATATGAATTATATCAGGGGGTGCGCAGTAGGCAGATCAGGATCAAGCAGTAGATCTGGGCTTGATTTCCGGTAGATCAACAAGGATTTCAGACCCCCCCCTACAATTGTTTAGTAACAAAATAATGTCCCAAAATTTCTACTGTTGAAATGAAGAGGAAACAAGGTGAGGGGGCAGTTTGCAGGCTTCCCATAGGCATTTTGTTGTCCACTCTGAGATCACCATGCTAGGTTAGATGGGCCATTGGCCTGATCCTGCAAGCCTGCTGCAACAGGACTCTTCTTCTGTGTGTCTTCTGCACCCCACACCATTTAGTAAATATTGGGGTTCTAGTAAATGCAAAGTAAGTCCCACAAGTCTGTCCAACCCTGTTAGCACACACCTGCCTCATCCCAATACGTGTGTGTGTGTGTGTGTGTGAGAGAGAGAGAGAGAGAGAGAGAGAGATAACATATCCTCCAACATTTCTCCAATGAAAATAGGGGTAATAATAATAATAATAATAATAATAATAATAATAATAATAATACCCTACCCATCTGACTAGGTTGCCCCAGCTACTCTGGGCAGCTTCTGACATATGTAAAAACATAATTAAACATTAAAAATACTTCATTATACTGCTACCTTCAGATGTCTTCTAAAGGTTGTCAAGTTACTTATCGTCTTCACTTGGGTGTGCATAACTCCATACCCTCCAACATTTCTCTGATGAAAAGAGGGACGTCTTAAGGAAAAGTGGGACATTCCGGGATCAAATCAGAATCTGGGATGGCTTCTGTAAATCTGGGACTGTCCCTGGAAAATAGGGACACTTGGAGGGTCTAGATAGATAGATAGATAGGAACTCAACACAGCGTTAGACATTCTTTCCTTAAGCCAAAGGGCTTAAGCCGTCTTAATTCTGTATTGGATTTAGGCCTATGTATATATAACGCAGCTCAAACTACCATTGCTTGGAAATTCCACTGCCTCATTAACATTTATCTCAATGGTTTAACAAATTGACTTATTCCATCCCATAAAACTTGGCTTCCTCCATTGTTTTCGATGCCCCATCTTGTAAATCCTCTCCCCTTGAACGGAGGTTTTCATAAAACAGCTCCCTCTTTGCGGAGGGGGTTTAGGGAGCCATCCTTGGCTATTTAGGGACCTTTGTACTTCTGTATGTGCTCCTCATGCACCACATTCTTCAGACTGCAGAATGTTTATGAAATTGTGGAGTGTGTTGCCATGGCGAGGATTGTTCAGTAAGAAGTAAATGCACCGCGAGTACACAAGTTTTGCGGTGTAAGTGTGGCAGAGGAAGAGGGGGGAAATCATCATCGAACAATAAGTTCTTTGCAGCTACTTAGGAACAATTTGGCCCATATTTCTGACAATAGAAAGCTCCTTTCCCCTCAACATCACAATTACCGCCACTATTAGTGTCGTGAACTGAGCAGAAAGTACTGAGATGAGGTTTTTAGTTTTCTCTCAAAACATTAAGCAAAGAAACGCTTCCCATTCAGGAGTCCCACACAAAGCGTTCCTTCGATACCTACGAATTGATTTCTGCTCGGTCTGCTTAAAATGCAGCACGTGCAAAAACACGGAGAATATAAGGCATTAAGAATTTCCTCATGGGGATTTTGGTCCAAAGGAACCGTCTAGTCTATTGGAAATAGAAATAGAAGATGAATCTTGGAGTAAACTCTGTGGCAAGTTTTCTTCTGAAACCATCTCAGCCAGTATTAAGGAAACAACATTGAAGATAATGCAGAAATGGTACTTAATTCCAGTTCAACTTTCATAGGTGCATAAATATACTTCACCTATGTGCTGGCAAAACATGAGGAGAGTGCAAAACATGGTCTGAAGCTCAACATAAAAAAAACCTAAGATCATGGCCACTGGTCCCATCACCTCCTGGCAAATAGAAGGGGAAGAAATGGAGGCAGTGAGAGATTTCACTTTCTTGGGTTCCATGATCACTGCAGATGGTGACAGCAGTCACAAAATTAGAAGACGCCTGCTTCTTGGGAGAAAAGCAATGACAAACCTAGACAGCATCTTAAAAAGCAAAGACATCACCTTGCCGACAAAGGTCCGTATAGTTAAAGCTATGGTTTTCCCAGTAGTAATGTACGGAAGTGAGAGCTGGACCATAAAGAAGGCTGATCGCCGAAGAATTGATGCTTTTGAATTATGGTGTTGGAGGAGACTCTTGAGAGTCCCATGGACTGCAAGAAGATCAAACCTATCCATTCTTAAAGAAATCAGCCCCGAGTGCTCACTGGAAGGGCAGATCCTGAAGTTGAGGCTCCAGTACTTTGGCCACCTCATGAGAAGGGAAGACTCCCTGGAAAAGACCCTGATGTTGGGAAAGATGGAGGGCACAAGGAGAAGGGGACGACAGAGGATGAGATGGTTGGACAGTGTCCTCGAAGCTACTAGCATGAGTTTGGCCAAACTGCGAGAGGCAGTGAAGGATAGGCGTGCCTGGCGTGCTCTGGTCCATGGGGTCACGAAGAGTCGGACACGACTGAACGACTGAACAACAACAACAACAAATGTGCTGGCAAGTGTGTGGGGACAGAGGCAGCTATAGGCACCTATGGTGGAGATGCCTGAAATTTTTGGAAACCACTGGTTTAATGGAATGTCGCATATCACAGCATCGCCAGGGCTTCTGTTACTGAATCTGTATTTACATGGGAATCAGGACCTGATGGACAAACCATTAATTGGGTTTCTCTTAGTGGCAGTATGTATTGTATGAACTTCAATGTGTGGTATCAGAATCATTGTAGAAGAACTGAAGAGTTGGAAGGGACCTGGGCTCATCTATTCCAACTCCCTGCAATGCAGGAATCTCAACACACACTCCCCCATCTAATTTGAAACCTTTGCAAATTGACCCACAAATTAAGACTGCTGAGAGGAACAAAGCACAAAGGCACTTTTGCTGGAGAGTGGTAGAGTTTTATTCCATTCACAAATTCTCCAGAAAGCCAAATACCAGACCCAATAACTTGGGGATCACTTAATTTGTGGTCCATCTGTTTTATGCATGCATGCTGTTATAAGTTGTGCTGTACAAGTTTTCTTTGTGCATTTTGGGGGTGGGGGTGGGGGGTGGGGTCTCCAAGGAAATTTCTAGAATAAACATTGTTCTAGCAAATAAATGAAAAGAATTGCCTTGCAGGATTTGGGGTCCAAAGGAGGCATCTAGTCCACAAGTCTGATTCCAACAGATACATCTAGAATCTCATAGCCAGTGTCCAAAGGCTACAGACCCCTCCATTTATTTGTTCTCAGCACCTGATGTTCAGAGATGAACTTTCTCTGAACATGCAGGTATCGTTTGGTAGGTATGGGCTGATCAACTAATCCTGTTCCCATTCAGTCTCATGGGTAATCAGTCCTAGCTTCTGCCCCATTCTGCCACTAAGCCCAGTTCTGTCCAATTGTAATCATTTTGTGTGCTCTTTCATTGAGGATTTCAATGTCTACCACCCACGATGGCTATGTTCTGCTTCTACTGTTGAAGGCTGCAAACATCTGAATACCACTTGCAGGGCCGTCTTAAGGAGATCGGCTGCCATGGTGCAGTGATCCCTCCGGCGCCCCCGGCGTACCGCCTCTCCGCTGCCTCCCTCTCGTGCTTGCCGCCCCTCGAGAGGGGGGTGGGCGAGCAGGGGATGAGGGGCTGGCGTGCGAGCACCCGGCCGACAGCCCGTCCTTGGGGGTGGGGGCGGGTTGGGGAGGGGGGCGGCTGGTATGCTGGTGGGCTCGATCATTCCCGGTGCACCCATGCGTCCGGGGCATCTGGGGGAGAGCGCTGGCGGCGTAAGCACCCGGCCACCCGTGGGGGCGGGGGGGGAGGCCGCCGGCGGGGCCGCAGTACTCTCCCCCCGCTCACTGTGCTCAAAGATGGGGCTGTGCCGCCGGCACGCGAGCGCCCACCCGCCCGTGGGGTTGGGTTGGGGAGGGGGCGCCTGGTATGCCGGCGGGCTCGCGCGGGCGCCCTGCTGCGCCACGCCGCGCCACCAGCCCAAATGGACGAGACGGCCCTGACCACTTGTTGGGAACTGCAAATCGAGTTGACACTGTTGCTCCCAGGTCCTGCTTCCGGGCTTCTCACTGACATCCGGTTGGCCCCTGTGAAAACAGAATGCTGGACTAGATGCACACTTTTGGATGCATTCACCAGTACAATGTGCATTTTCTGTGCCTTGAAAGCACACCGCAAAAATTGAAGAAGTTCAGAATCTGTTTTGGTGTTGGGTTCCAATCCACAAGCAAGTTCAGGAGTGCTGGATCAGGTTGGTCAACTGCTAACAAATGGACCATATAAATTTCCTCTCCATCTCTTCTATTTAGCTGTCATGGCTGATAGCCCTGAGGTTAACGAGAGATGCCAGTTCCAGTGCAGGACTGAATAATAAAGCATATAGTTGGAAGCAGATCTTGTAGGCTATCTAACTCCATTCCAGAAACCCAGAGCTACAGACTCCCTAACAAATGGCTATTGATCCCCTGCTTGAAGACTTCTGTGGAGGGAATAGTCTACTGCTCCCCTTTCAATCAATACGATTCTCCTAATGTTTGGCCAAAATCTACCATCCTGTAGCTTAAGCACATTAGATATAGTCCTGTCCCCTGGAAATGGGAGACTTTCTAGCTTTGGGCCAGGCATTGCTGGATCTTTATGCAGCTTCCTGTGGGTTGTACCTCTGAACTGCAAGTTCTTAATCCCTGGGCTGACTCCATCCATCCATAATGGCCATTGCATCTAGGAAGGAACCCAATAGAGCTTCCTGTTCCAGCTGAAACTTATTCAAGAAACACAGTATCCCAGGGAGCTGGCATTTTCCTTATTCTTGGTTATTTTTTTAGTCCTGATCCACCTGCTTCATCCTCCTTGCTCCTGCATTTTCCTTTGGTCCTGACCTCCGCCTTTTCCTGATTCCTGGTTTATCCTGCAGTTTTGACTTAGACTCCATCTGCACTACGAATTTTAAAGCAGTATCATACGACTTCAAACCTCGAAGAATCTTGGGATCTGAAGAAGTGTGCATGCACACGAAAGCTCATACCAAGAACAAACTTAGTTGGTCTCTAATGGTGCTGGAGGAGACTCTTGAGAGTCCCATGGACTGCAAAAAGATCAAACGTATCCATCCATCAGCCCTGAGTGCTCCCTGGAAGCACAGATATTGAAGCTGAGGCTCCAGTACTTTGGCCACCTCATGAGAAGAGAAGACTCCCTGGAAAAGACCCTGATGTTGGGAAAGATGGGGGGCACAAGGAGAAGGGGACGACAGAGGATGAGATGGTTGGACAGTGTTCTCGAAGCGCCTGGCATGAGTTTGGCCAAACTGTGGGAGGCAGTGAAGGATAGGCGTGCCTGGCGTGCTCTGGTCCATGGGGTCACGAAGAGTCGGACATGACTGAACGACTGAACAACAAGGTGCTACTGGAAGGATTTTTATTTATTTATTTTTATTTTGTTTTGATTATGGCAGACCAACACGGCTCCCTACCTGTAACTTGGGACCCATAGTTTGTTAAGTGTAGTTTGTTCAGTTCAACAAGGTTTACTCTTAAGTAATTGTGCAGGCATAGTTTCTCACGGAGACCAAACTATGGGAGTCTTAGCTTTATAATGTCATGTTGGTTGAAATGTGTTTGCTTGGACCTCTTATATTAATGTCACAAGATGGTATTCAGGCAGAGAAGGGCTTCATATTGCAAGCAATATCATCTCCTGCAGGATTACAGTTTTTCAAGTTCATCAAATTTTCATATGGGGCCTGCCCAATACATCGAGGAGGATATGATTCTTCCCATTTAAAGTAATAACTGAATCTTCTGAAGTGCTCTGTGACACCGGGGTGGAGTGGGGGGTTATATCATTGCACATGGCTTCCTTAAACCTTTTGCAACAGCTCCCTCTATGTACCATGTACCATGCAATGGATTCTTTTTTCCTTTTTTTTTAAAAAAAAAATAATATCATTTTTTAATTGTTTTTATATAAATACATTGAGAAAAACTTTCACATTTATCTTTCCATTCATTTAACATTTTGGCCATTTAGGGCCGTGACTTCCCTCAAACCCTCCACATGATTTTCTAATATCGATTGCTTTATACTATACTTCTTAATTAATACTTATCCCTGAAACACAAAAAAATATATTGTTGGTGGAAGAGGAAATTAAGGTTATACCAAGTATTCACCATTTTCTGATTGTGAACCCAAAGTGGCAAATTCCACAGCATAGAATCCGCCCCCCAAAAAAGTTTCAATTGTATCATTAGTTGCCTTTTGAAAATCCAACTTCCCCTGGTTGCTGCTGCTTCCAATTTTCTAAATAAATCACATGGGTTATGACACTCCTTAAAGAAAGGAGAGAGAAATCGTAGAATTGTAGAGCTGGAAGGGACCTCAAGGGTCATCTAGTCCAACCCCCTGCAATGCATGAATATCAGCTAAAGCATCCATGACAGATGGCCATCAAACCTCTCTAAAGAAGGAGAGTCCACAGCCCCCCAAGGTAGACCATGCCTCTCAAGGTAGACGGCTCTTACTGTCAGAAAGTTCTTCCTGGTGTTTAGGAGGAATCTTCTTTCTTGTAACTTGAAGCCATTGGTTTGAGTCCTACTCTCCAGAGCAGGAGAAAACAAGCTTGAGATATTTAAAGATGGCTATCATATCTCCTCTCAGTCTCCTCTTTTCTGGGCTAAACATACCCAGCTCCTTCAACCATTCCTCACAAGGCTTGGTTTCCAGACTCTTGATCATCTCGGTCACCCTCCTCTGCACATGTTCGTCTTGTCAATATCCTTCTTAAATAGTGGCACCCAGAACAACTGGACACAGTATTCCAGGTGTGGTCTGACCAAGGCAGAATAGAGTGGTACTATTACTTTTGTGAACTGAGACCTCTGGGTATAGGACAGTATATAAATTCAATAATCATAATAAATACTTCCCTTGATCTGAACACTAGACCTCTTTTGATGCAGTCAAGAATAGAATTAGCTTTTCTGTTGTTGCTGCATCACAGTGTTTTGATGTGATGAGTTATGGGCCTGGTTTGGAATAAACCCCCGTATAGATAAGATGCAGGTACCATTTCATCTGGAGGTATGTTCTGAGCAATATTGGAATTAGGTCATTAGTGTAGGTCTTTGGAAGTCCCATTACACATTGTTGAGAGCATGGTCTCTGTGGTGTCGTTAATAACTGAAGGCAAGAATCAGGTACAACATCTCTTTATTTCAGGAACAGGGAAGAAACAGGAGGAATGGAGAAACTGGGGTTTATATATTAACAGGCCTCTAGTAGGGAGAAGATACATTTTGGCGGGAACCAATGGCATGTCTTCCCTCCAGTGGAAACCAATCCAGCAGAGGATCCAAATCCTGCTCCCTGAATCAGCAAATGATTGCTGTTCCCGCTGTAACTTGTACATTCAAATAAGGTCTGTAATACACACAATACACTATATTAAACATATTGACTGTGTTATTGCTTAATACACAACAGTCTCTCTGTTATCAATGTGCTGCCCCTTCGTTTTTCAAAACACAACTTTTAACAGGAGATTCTATATCTACTCTGGGTTTGGAATTGTGTATATATATTTCTGCCCATGTTTGGTTCCGGAGGTTTTGTAGGAAGCGATTCCCATATGACACGAAAGAGACGAAAGTGAAGAACCCTGACATACATTTATTATCCGTTTGCGTCATTCAAGCAATGCAAGGTGGCGGCTCCAAGTTCTTTAGCACGGCCTGAACAGCTTCCCTCAGCGCCTGCCTCCTTCCACTCAGTTTCTCGCCCAGGAAACAGCCCCCCCCACACACACACACACTCCACCCCCTTCCCCGTCTTGATGCTCCTCTCCAAACCTGGCATCAAGGTCGTCCTTTTTTTATTTGATAAATTAAAAAGCTTTCAGCCCATCTCGCGTCGACTCTCTTTGGCGTTCAACTCTGCAGACGCAGCGCGTGAAGCACTGCAATCAAACTGACAACACAGCCAATCAAGGGCTGACCTGTAAGCAGTTGTCTAGGCAACGCACGCCGCAGCCACACAAACAGACTCTAATAAAACAGATGAGGAATTTTGTGTGGTTTTTAATGCAGCAGTTTCGAGATTTGTTTTTCTCCTGTACTTTTATGCTTTCCGATGTGTGTGTGTTCCACAACACCCCTGAAATAATATGCTTCCTGGACTCAAAATAGTAGTTTTATGTCCCCCTCTAGTGGCCAGTAAGAATGAGAATCAAAGTCCTGCAGCCTTGGGCATTTGATTCCCAAGATCTCTGACCCTGCACCCCACAGCATTTCACTTGATCCAGTGCCTGGAGCTGCTAATTAAAAGAAGAAGAAGAAGAAGAGTTTGGATTTGATATCCTGCTTTTCACTACCCGAAGGAGTCTCAAAGCAGCTAACATTCTCCTTTCCCTTCCTCCCCCACAACAAACACTCTGTGAGGTGAGTGGGGCTGAGAGACTTCAGAGAAGTGTGACTAGCCCAAGGTCACCCAGCAGCTGCATGTGGAGGAGCGGGGACACGAACCCGGTTCACCAGATTATGAGTCCACCGCTCTTAACCACTACACCACACTGGCTCTGTTGAAAGCAACATTCCTTTTCAAATGCCCCAGCTCTAAGTTAGTTTGTGTTTTCCATTTCCTAGAAACGTATAGAGTACAGAACCCAAATAGCCCCGGAAAGTAAATGAATGCATTCGGCTCCCCATCCCTCCAATTAAAACTTGCCCTCACTGACGAATCAGCTTAGCTGATTAATATACCAAATTAAAGCAAGCAAAGTTTGCAGCACTATTAATTTTGTCGCCGCGTCTGTTAAGCGTTTCTGCCTATTAAAGTCGGTTTAGTGCCAGGTTACCAAATTGTGTTTGCTATAGTTCAAAACCAAGAGAAATGAAAGCAGGGGATTGACAAGATGAAATGATGGGGAAACTCCCCCCCTCAAAAAACCCACCACTGTATAAGTATGCTTTAAAAAAAACGGATATAAAAATGCTTCAGTACCAGGAATTGTACACCATTACAATGAAAAACCTTTTAATTATGTTGTAAAGGTCTGATATTCCAGTGAAATGTCATTTCAAAATAAACTTCTAACAGTTAATTATCAGTGATATTTAACTTGTGGGAAAATTAAATATCACCACATACCTCTGTGATCATTTTATTGCTTTTATAGACATTTCAATATTTTAACGGTTTCCAAGTAATGGTGGGGAAAGGCCCGCTATGAAAGAAGTTGGAGCACAGCTACCTAACCCATCTTTTGGCCTCTTGCTACGAAGCAGGCTTTTGAAGAAGGAGAAAGAAGACAAAACCTCTATCTGGTGAGAGCAGTTCCAATGAGTTCTGTATCATTAGTTCTGAGATACTTGGAAAATCTGTTGCCAAATAAGGAAGCAGGAAGTCCTTAGCAGAGGAAACAGATTAGCAACATAGGATGCCAGTCTATAACAGTCCTGTCTACACTGGCAGGGACATTCTATGGTTTCAGTCCATAGGTTCCCCTTATCCTACGTGAGATGTAAAAAAGCTAAAGGTAAAGGACCCCTGGACAGTTAAGTCCAGTCATAGAATCATAGAATCCTAGAGTCAGAGCCGTCTTAAGGGGATCTGCCGCCCTGGCGCGGCTATCCCTCCTGCGCCCCCGCCATGCCGCCTCTCCGCCTCCCTCCCGCGCTTGCCGCCCCTTGGGAGGGGGTGGGCGAGCGGGGGATGAGGGGCGTGGCGCTGGAGCGGCGCGGGGCTCTGCGCGCCCTTCCAGCGCTTCCGGGATGGGAGGCGAGGGCGGCCGGCTCAATCTCCCGCGCGCAGCTGGACGGCGCGGCGCGGCTGGGCAGCTCGCGCTGCATCGGGCGGGTGGCCGGCTGCGCGCGGAGCGCGAGCTGCCCGGCTGCGCCGCGCCATCCGGCTGCGCGCGGGACCGCGAGCCGGCTGCCCTCGCCTCCCGTCCCGGAAGCGCTGGAAGGGCGCGCAGAGCTCCTGTGCTCTGCTGGGCAGCCAGAGGGCGTGGCGTGGCCGGCCAGCTCCCTTGCCGGGAGCCAGAGGGCGCTGCCGGCTGGCGCTGCCAGCGGGGCTGGAGGGCGGAGGCGCCCTCCAGGCCATTGCGCCCTGGTGCGCCGCGCCACCAGCCCCAATGGATGAGACGGCTCTGCCTAGAGTTGGAAGAGACCACAAGGGCCATCCAGTCCAACCCCCTGCCAAGCAGGAAACACCATCAAAGCATTCCTGACAGATGGCTGTCAAGCCTCCGCTTAAAGACCTCCAAAGAAGGAGACTCCACCACACTCCTTGGTAGCAAATTCCACTGTCGAACAGCTCTCACTGTCAGGAAGTTCTTCCTAATGTTTAGGTGGAATCTTCTTTCTCGTAGTTTGAATCCATTGCCCCGTGTCCGCTTCTCTGGAGCAGCAGAAAACAACCTTTCACCCTCCTCTATCTGACATCCTTTTATATATTTGAACATGGCTATCATATCACCCCTTAACCTTTTCTTCTACAGGCTAAACATACCCAGCTCCCTAAGCCGTTCCTCATAAGGCATTGTTTCCAGGCCTTTGACCATTTTGGTTACCCTCTTCTGGACACGTGCTTGGCAGGGGGTTGGACTGGGTGGCCCTTGTGGTCTCTTCCAACTCTATGATTCTATGAACAACGTAGACAGTAATCCCGGATAATCTGACTGTTTCGCAGGAATCTTCTTCAGCACAACCCATTAATTCAAAGAATGGACATAGCAATAAATGGTAACACCTTCTATGGAGCAGTGGTCATGAGGATATGTAATCACTGCATATTAACAAACAGAATGCAGAAAGGATTTAATTTAGAGAATACAATATTCAGATATAATTTAAAAACCAGGAGAAGTTAATATGCAAACACCAGAGGAGGAAGTTGTTGGGGGGGGAGCAGGGGGGATTATTTGGTTTTGTGTTTTATATTTGAGATTCTGTTATTTTCATGAAAATAAAAATGTAAAATTCAATATAAACCATTAAAGAAAAAAATCAATTAAAAAGGAAAAAGAAAGAAAGAAAGAAAGAAAGAAAGAAAGAAAGAAAGAAAGAAAGAAAGAAAGAAAGAAGTAATAGCAGATAGTGGACAGAGGGCTTAGGAAAATTAGGATGCAAGCAAAATGGAGGTGAGGCCTTGCACAAAATGGGTTGTGCCCACCTCAGTTCTGCCTTCATCTAATTCATTCAGGGATGCTCATACTGCCAGCCAGACTGGCATCAAATACTTAGCCCATCCCTATTTGCTGTGGCTTTTATCTGCATGACAGGGGTTGCAAATCACACCCTAAGTCGTGAATAACCTTTGCAGCACCAAGAAAGCCGTTCATACTTTAAGTGGATAGCACAACTATCAGCTTAAAGACTAAGCCGCTTTAGTGCTGATTAACAGACACACACATATACTGGTATATATGCAATAGTGCTGTGTACAACACACACACACACACACACATACATACATGTACATGCACATACAGTATACAAATACTTTTCTGGTCTCTGACCATAATAAAGACTATTCATTCAGTATACAAATACACACATATTTTTGGTATTGCATTTTGATTTATGCTCTTCTTCCCATGGTGACTGACAGGCCCTCTCATGGCAAACATATCTTATTAAAAACAATCCCGCCTGTTAAAAAAGAAGGAAAGAGATCGATGCCTTAAAAATCTATTTTCTAAAGTACACTTTGAATGATCAAAGAGAAAACAATTTCTGGATTGGCAGCTATCGCAACACAAAGGTGGGGGAAAATCAATTGCGCTCTCTCTCACACGCAGGCACACAGAAAGACACAAGGCGCACACACAGCATTTCACACACAGCACACTGTTAGAAATGTTCCATAATATTGATGCTTACATGTAGGCTTAAACTAGAACTTTGAAACGTTATCAAAAGAGCAATCAGATCCTTGGGATTCATTCATAAAAGTACTGTAGGCACAAAGGTTACTTTCTGAAGACAAAAGGCTCAAGGTTGCTGGAAGCTATATACACCATCCGTTACAGCATTTCGCAGATGAACAGAGGGACACGTTTAGGAGTAGAAATAAGCAAGCAAATTTGTCATTATTTTTTGCTCGCTCAGAAAATGAATCGAGTCCCCCGAGCTTTCCATTTGACTCTAAAAAAATAACCTTGAAAGTCCTCACAAGAGCTTAACATGAGTCTTGTTGGGTCAGGTCAAAGACCCACCTAGTCTGGTATCCTGCTCTCATAGAGGCCAACCCCTGGGGGCTCAGACGGGAGAAAGCAGTGAAAGCTGGTCCCTTGGAGACAAGGGAGGTCCACATGGCTTCTACTGAATGCCCAACTGCCCTTGACGTTGGGGATCAGAGATCTCAAATGGTACCCACACCTGGAGTCTAAAGTGCTACAGCCCCAAATTCTATCACAGTTTCCAAAATGGGCTAACAATCGCTCCTCCTTCCCAGGGGACTTCAGGAATTGTAGCTCTGTAAGGGAACAGGGGTCTCCAAACAACTCTCAGCATCCTTAACAAACTGTTGTTGTTGTTCAGTCGTTCAGTCGTGTCCGACTCTTCGTGACCCCATGGACCAGAGCACGCCAGGCACCTCTATCCTTCACTGCCTCCCGCAGTTTGGCCAAACTCATGTTAGTAGCTTCGAGAACACTGTCCAACCATCTCATCCTCTGTCGTCCCCTTCTCCTTGTGCCCTCCATCTTTCCCAACATCAGGGTCTTTTCCAGGGAGTCTTCTCTTCTCATGAGGTGACTCTAGGGAGTCTTCTCTTCTCCCAGGATTCTTTGAGGGGAAGCCATGATTGTTAAAGTGGTATCATAATCCTCTTCATGGAAAGCTATACCATCTCTGTAAAGTCAAAGCAGGCTTCCAGACTGTCTTGAGATAGGGTCATGCTTCTGTTCCTTTAATACAGGTATTATTGTGTTTTTGTTTTTTTGTTTTTTGAATGACACACACTCAGCAACTGTGGTCAATGTGCCACGTTTAATGACATCGCCAGGAGTTGCCCCTCAGTCTCAGGTTTGGGACCTGAAATCTCCGGGTCTGGCAAAGCTACCCCCAGATGTTGTTGCACTCCAACTTCCACCAACCACAATGGCCAATTGATGAGGACGATGGGAGTTGTAGTTCATGGACACCTGAAGGGCCACTGGTTCTCCAACCTTCCTTTGATAGTTCTATACCCAAAACCCAATCCAGCCTTGGTGGTACTTCCCACCAAGGCCTCTCCACGCCAAGGAGAGATTCTGGTTCATGCAGACTGTTTGCTGGATAAGGACTTTGGCTTTCATATGAGCACAGTGCCCATTTGTGTTCTGTTCTCCCGTCCGTAATTTGACAGGGTGCTCTGTTTTCAGTGCGGTATGCAAATCATCTGTAACGAGCACATCAAGGTTTAAAAGCAAGGGGGAGCGAGCATGAGAATTAGGCTTGTGGATTCACCCCCCCCTCCACCCCCTGCCATTGTTGCTTTTTAATGTCGAAGGTATTTCTGTTGTCTACGGACTGAGGCTGGCTGAATTATCTAATGATGAAGCTTTACTTCCATGATTAATGAACAAATTGCTATTTTCACAAGGGCTCATAAGGCAGTGTGTGGTGGTCCTCCCTGGTTATTTAGGAGGCCCTCATAACTTTCTTTGGGGACCTCATTATTTTATATATGGCTTCAAAAAGAGATAAAAAAGAGCCCTAAAGGACATTTATGTATACATAAAGCAGAATAAGTTATCCCCCTGAAGGTCTGCAGAGGCTCTAGAGTAATAACCAACAGAAATTCATGTGGAATCCTTAATGTTCCAGACCTGTAAAAGCATTGAGGCACCTTCCCTGAATATTAATGATGTACCAATATTAATTACACGTGGGTAATTCTATTCCTGCATTAAAATGTCAGGGCTTGAGGTATGAGCACAAGAAAAGTCCTGCTAGCTCAGGCCAAACACTCGTCTAGTCCAGCAACCAGTTTCCCACAGAGGCCCGCCAAGTGCCAATAAGAGGCTCACAAGCTGTTGGCCAACCTATTTATTTTTAATCAGTTCCATGTGTTTCTTTCCTTTTTTAAAAGGAAAACAATATATAGAGATCCTGAGCTGATGAAAACTTGGGCGGCGGGGGTGGGTGTACATTTGCAAACTGCTGCTTTGGTGTAACATAGAAGGGAGAATGCACAAAAACCGAATGCAAAAACCAAATGTTGGAACATTTTTGGGTAGCCAGATGGAAACATTATGTCACATGGTGCATTGTCAATCTGTGGAATTCACCGCCACAAGATATGGTGATGGTCACCAGCCTTAAAAGGAGATTGGACAAATGTATGGAGAATACCAATGGCTACAAGTTGTGATGGGTATAGCCTACTTCCAGTAACAAAGGAAGCATGCCTCTGAGTATTAGTTGCTAGGAATCAACAGTGAGAGGGGGCTATCCTGCCCACATCCCCTCCCAGACCACACCCCTCTCCCCAAGCCACACCCCTCAAACGCCTCCCTGTTTTTTCCTGGTGGGAATGTGTCCTTAAGCTCTCATAATGTCTCCTGTTTGGATGGATGAAGGGTAGAGTAGTGTGTGTGTGTGTGTGTGTGTGTGTGTGTGTGTGGACTAGCCAACTGCACAAAGATCAATACTCCACGCAGTTTTGCTTCTGGCCCTGCCCGTCAATGGCATGTGGCCCCTGGATGGTTGCCCAGTGACAGGAGCGAGCCAGCAGTAATCACACCAAACACATTGGAGTTAACGCTTTATTAGAAAAAACTCGATCTGCACAGCTGTGTGATGTCTAATGAGCACAGCAATTAGGTCTTGCCCCCATGAAGCAGTTGCCAAGACTAAAGGTCCCTGCCTCCCCACAGATGGTTAAGTCTCCTCTGCTCCAGGGTGTTTTCCAAGCAATCAGAGACTGTGCCTTCATAGCTGTGTTTGTTCTTCCCCCTTCATGTCTCTATTGCTGCTGGGAGAACAAGGGAGAGGGGATCTTGTTGCAGCAGCAGCAGGAGACACAAGCCTAACCAATCTCTGCCTCTTAGCCTCCCTCTTCTCCTGCTTCAGCTTCCATCTCTGATTCTGGACTTCTCTCTGCCACATACTCTCCCAGCTCACTAAGCCCTGTTGCCTCTTTAGGCAACTGTTGAGAGCCAGTGTGGTGTAGTGGTTAAGAGTGGTATACTCGTAATCTGGTGAACCGGGTTCGCGTCCCCGCTCCTCCACACGCAGCTGCTGGGTGACCTTGGGCTAGTCACACTTCTCTGAAGTTTCTCAGCCCCACTCACCTCACAGAGTGTTTGTTGTGGGGGAGGAAGGGAAAGGAGAATGTTAGCCGCTTTGAGACTCCTTCGGGTTGTGAAAAGTGGGATATCAAATTCAAACCCTTCTTCTTCTTCTTTAGCTTCCAACACCTCCTCCTTCCAGTCTTCTCCCTCTTCTTCCTCTGACCACTCAGCACCGTCCCACCACCAGTCGCTGGGCTCTGAGCCTTCTTCCTTTGGGGGTTCCCCAGCTGGTTGCTTCTACCATTCCTCTGCTTCCAACCAGTTCATGACACAGAGATAACATTGTGGCTGTCAGTTTCCCTATTCCTGCTTTCTAACATCTCATTACAGTGTTGCTGCCCCTTGGATTGATTCTTCCCATCTATTCCCAGTTACCCTGAGTGTGAATGGATTTCAAGAGAATGGACTGACGGCAGCATTTGCAGCAATCAGTGTATGAATGGGAATCAGCTTGGTGGAATTTGGACTGAAGAGTCCTGCTACTGAAAGGGAAGAGCGGGTGTGTTGGCCACCATCCTTCCAAAGGAAGACTAGTTGGAGGCTTCTTGGCAAGGGCACACATAGAAGATGTTTCAAATCAAACGGTTCTTAATTCGGATGGATAAAACAGGAAAGAGGGCTTTGAGGTTGAATCTATACATCAAATAAGGTTTGAATTGAAAGCATGAAGAGCTTCCATAGAAATCCACTTAAATTATAATAATTTTAGCCAATGTGCAGCTGCCGCTTGTGGACTCCCCTCTGGCATTGTTGGTGGAACGTCCAAATTGCTAAGAGAAAAGTGGCACAGGCAAACAACCAGTCTCCTTCCTTTGTAATTGAACACCTGAAAACGGGGCATCCAGCCCATCATTCAGCTGAATCTGATCAATCAAGCCATAGGCCTCTGGAAGCTTGTAAGGAGGATGTGAAAGTGATGGCCAAGTAGCCAACCCCAGTTTGTTTCTACCTGGGCCTTGATTTGATAGTTAATCTATGGCATTCACTCCTCCAGAATCTAGTGATGGCCACCAGCTTGGATGGATTTAAAAGGGCATTAGACAAATTCATGGAGGACAAGTCTGTCCATGGCTACTAGCCACAGTGGCTGTGTTCTACCTCCACCTGACGGTGGAGATATAGCATGCCTCTGAATGCTGGTTGATATAGCAGATATAGCATGCCTCTGAATGCTAGTTGCTCAAAATCACAGGTGGGGAGACCACCCCTGCACCTTTGACCTACCCATAGACATCTGGTTGACCACCATGAGAGCAGAGGGCTGGAACAGATGGCCTGCTTCGGCAGGGCTCTTCATGTGTTCTCAATCCTCGTGTTCACAGGAGCTCATCCCAACAGTGTAACTTTCAGCAAGTGTAGCTTTATCGTTGCTGAAGAGAACAAAATACCTCCACTCTACTTGACAAGTAATGGGTGTCTCGTTAGCTATTGCAGAGCAATCTCTCCATGCTAGCGAGAGGTGATCCCTGGGGCTTAGCTGCCCACGCCTCGCCAAGAAGATGTTTGTGGTATCTACATGATGTTGTCAAGCAATTATAGATATATGTATTTAAAAAAGCCATAATGATGTTAGGGTGAAGAAAGATCTGGGTAGAAAATACCAGCTCATTATGACAATCAATTTTATTCACCCACCTTGAATGCTACATTCAGATTTGATCACTTCATCTTCAGAAATGCAAGCATCAGGACTAGAAAAGGTCCTGTGAAGGGCACTAAAAAATGATTGCCGGCATGAGGTGGCTTCTATCAAGGAGAGATTAAATGCACTATGATTGATTATTTAACTTGAAAAGAAGACTAACAAGAGAGATGATAGCAGAAGGTATATTCAGTAATTAATAGTGCAGGGAACATTATCTCCATACTTGGTTGTGCACTGTCTCTCATTCCTATTCTTGTTCTGAATATATATATATATATATATATATATATATATATATATATATACTAGAAGAAGGTGTAGGAAGAGAGGCTGGGGTTATATTAGTGTGTGGCTTTTATATAACTCAGAGTATGTAAAAAGAAAAGAAAAGTAGGAGCATTTAATGCTGCTGAAATGCTCATTGGTGGCTGGGATGTATGGAGGGAACACTTGGATAGGTTAAAGCTTAACCAGGGCAGGGTGGGCGTACAATGGATCTATGCAAAGAGTAGGGATGTGGGTGGACCTGTGGTCTAAACCCCTGAGCCTCTTGGGCTTGCCGATCGGAAGTTCGGCAGTTCGAATCCACACAACGGGGTGAGCTCCCATTGCTCTGTCCCAGCTCTTGCCAACCTAGCAGTTCGAAAGCACGCCTGTGCAAGTAGATAAATATTCTACTTCTGTGAACTGCCCTGAGACCTTTGGGTATAGGGCAGTATATAAATTCAATCAATCAATCAATCAATCAATCAGTCAATCAATAGGTACTACTGTGGTGGAAAGGTAAACAGCATTTCCATGTGCTCTGGTTTCTGCCATGCTGTCCTGGGGCAGCAGAAATGGTTTAGTCATGCTGGCCACATGATCCAGAAAGTTGTCTGTGGACAAATACCGGCTCCCTCAGCCTGAAAGTGAGATGAGCACCACAACCCCATAGTCGCATTTGACTGGACTTAACCGTCCAGGGGTCCTTTACCTTTACCTTTTACCCATGCAGAGTCATACTACACCTCCCCCCTAAAATCCAGTGCATGATCTCTGTTTCTGGGAGTCAGGCCAGTCACTTTCAAGGACTTGGAAGATGCTAAAACAGTGTTTCCCTACCTGGTTCCATGCAGATGTTTCTATTCCTTCTTTGGAGGTCTTGTCAGGAATGCTTTGATGGTGTTTCCTGCTTGGCAGGGGGTTGGACTGGATGGCCCTTGTGTTCTCTTCCAACTCTATGATTCTATGATTCTTGGATGCTAACTCCTGTCAGTCACAGCCAACATGGCCAATGGTGAGAGATGATTATGGGAGTTGTAGTGCGGCAACATCTGTAGGGCATTGGCTTGGGAAAGGATGTTCTGGAAACCTATGAAAATGCTACCATGTGGTGTCTATCGAACATGAAGCCTTGGTTCTCAAACTTAATCCGTTTTGGAAGACCATTCCAAAACCAAGGCATGCTTTCCCATAGAAAGTAATGCAAAATGAATTAACCCATCCCAGACTTTTAAAAACAACCCCTAAAACAGCAAATTAACACGAATTTTACTTTCTAATGAGACCATTGATGCATAAAATGAAAGCAATGATCAATGTACTGTATTATAAAATAAATAAGACAGTATTGTAGATGATAAAAATTGAAATTATTATTTTTTTCTTACCTGCACTGATGATAGCCATTGTTTGGATGGGGGGCTTTTATCCATTTCTGCAGTCACATAATCAATCAATCAATCAATCAATCAGTAGCTGAACTGGGTTCCAGTCACAAAAGCAAATTAACTGAAAAAGCCTCAAAAACAAAACCACAAAATAAATAGCAAAAACAAAAGCGCCAAACTTAACCCCTTCTGAAAGTCCATTTGACTTCCAAAATGTTCAAAAACCAAGGCTCAGCTTCTGATTGGTGCAGGTGCTCCGGAAACAATGGCCAACAACCACATTGGATGTTTGGCTTATGAAAAACGTTTGAAAACTGGAACACTTACTTCCGGGTTTTCGGAGTTTGAGAACCAAAGCATTTGAGAACCAAGGTACCACTGTACATGGGTGCTTTCTAATGGTTAGTAATGATAAGAACATAAGAAGAAGCTGAAGGATCAGGCCAGTGGCCCATCTAGTCCAGCATCCTGTTCTCACAGTGGCCAACCAGGTGTCTGTAGGAAACCCACAAGCAGGATTCCAGCACAAGAGCACTCTCCCTTCCTGCTAATTCCAGCAGGTAGTATTCAGAAGCATTACTGCCTCCAACTGTGGAGGCAGCGCATAGCCAATCATGGCTAGTAGCCTTCAATGGCCCTC
This sequence comes from Lacerta agilis, assembly GCF_009819535.1. Lineage (NCBI taxonomy): Eukaryota > Metazoa > Chordata > Lepidosauria > Squamata > Lacertidae > Lacerta > Lacerta agilis. The sequence continues at coordinate 8,833,806 of NC_046321.1, read as the reverse complement.
TCCTTCAAGAATTTGTCTAACCCTCTTTTGAAGCCATCCAGGTTGGTAACCATCACTGCATCCTTTGGGGGCAAGTTCCATCGTTTAGCTGTGTGCAGCTTGAATAAGTCATTTCTTTTATCAGTTCTGAATCTTCCAATGTTCAGCTTTGTTGGATGTCCAGGAGTTCAGTAGCTGAAGGTACTTGCTGATTGTCCTGTGCCCACTAGCAATCAAATACAGTGGTACCTCTAGTTACGAACTTAATTCGTTCCGGAGGTCCGTTCTTAACCTGAAACCGTTCTCAATCTGAAGTTCCACTTTAGCTAATGGGGCCTCCTGCTGCCGCTGAACCGCCAGCACGTGATTTCTGTTCTCATCCTGGAGCAAAGTTCTTAACTTGAGGTGCTACTTCTGGGTTAGCGGAGGCTGTAACCCAAAGTGTTTGTAACCTGTGGTGTTTGTAACCCGAGGTATCACTGTACTGAGTTTCCCAGACTGTCTGAAAAAGGAACCCCACAGAAAGCGCAACACACTATTCTATGGTATGCTATTCTGTATGGATTGATGTACATTTAGAAATCACTACTCTGAAGGCAAATCTTTAAAAAAATGCACTATAAGCACAGATAATTGGGAAATACTGGCCTGTGAGTGCTCCAAGAATAGCTTCTAGCAAAGGCATCATGGACTTTGAAGAAGCACGAACTCAGGACGAAAGGGAGAAACAAACGAAGAAGAAGAAGAAGAAGAAGAAGAAGAAGAGGAGGAGGAGGAGTTTGGATTTGATATCCCGCTTTATCACTACCCGAAGGAGTCTCAAAGTGGCTAACATTCTCCTTTCCCCTCCTCCCCCAAAACAAACACTCTGTGAGGTGAGTGAGGCTGAGAGACTGCAAAGAAGTGTGACTAGCCCAAGGTCACCCAGCAGCTGCATGTGGAGGAGCGGAGACGCAAACCCGGTTCACCAGATTACAAGACTACCTCTCTTAACCACTTCACCACACTGGCTCCCTAAGAGGAAGGCACATTTGGCAAATCCTCACCATGATCAACTCCCACCCGGAAACCTATGTCCCCATCGTGGAAAGTTGTGTGGATCCAGAATTAGCCTCCACAGTCACTTATGGGCACACCGTTAAGACCACATCCATGTAAGACAACCTTTCTCAGCTATGAGTGATTGCCCAAGAAGATTCCATATGTATAGATGTATATTTAGAAATCATTACTGTAATTCAAACAGAAAGGCAATTCTTTTTAGCATGACAGCAAAGCTTATGCCCAGGTATGTTTGCTTTATCGGCTGTCTGGGTGTTATCTGTTAATGGGCTACTTCATGAACCCTAATCTCCCCTCCGATGGTTCTTTACTTTTAAGCCAGACTTGGACTAGACAACTCCTTGAAATGTGGACTCCTTTAAAGAGAGGAATGTTCCCTGTTAAGTAGGACACATGACTGCTCTTCCGTTGACTTCCGGTTAGGTGCCGAGTCAATGGCGGACGGGAGTCCAACGGCTCCGTCCTCCGTTAGGCGATAGGGAGCTCCGTGCCTGCGCCACGGGTCCCTTAAAGCCACGGGAAGAGCGTCCCGTGGACCGACGGCTTCGTGGGTCCCAGACGTGCTGTCTCCGCTCCTGATTTACCCTCGTAAGGGGGAGAATCGGGCGAGCGGAGCCCCAGCACGGGACTGAAGAAGCGACTGCCTGCGGAGGATCAAAGCAGCGATCCCGCCAGACCTGAGCACCCGGCACTTCCTACATAGAAACTTCCAAAGAAACTCTGTAAGTTAAAATACTGGATTATTTTACAAGTTTAAAGAGCACTGCTTGCAGAGGAAACTTCAAAAGGAAGCCTGTTCCCTTTGAACTGTTTGCGCGAGCTTGGTAGCGCTAAAAGATCAAAGCCGCGGCTAACGGGAAAGTTTTGCGAACTCTGCCAAACTTTTTAAAAGTTACTTAAAAGTTGTTTAAAGGTTGTTTAAAGACTTAAAAATAGTTGATATGGCAAAAGAAGACACCGCTCCCCCTCTGGACTAGGATTCCGGGTCAGTAGCGGGCTGCAATATATTGTTGCCATTTTTTCTTTGTTGGGACTCTAGTGTTACAGTGACTGTTTACCAGTGGAGATACTTTGACTCTTTTACAGCCAGATACAAGCTATTTTAAAGACTTGGTGGTTACATTGCAAGTGAGAAACAGTTACTGGCTTGGGCTATTTAAAATAGACTCTTCTTGGCTTTAAGGAATTTACAATTTTGAAAAATCTGAACTCTTTGCCTAAAAGTTGGATTAATGGACTGTTGTGGACTCCTGGCTCAGCAGCCTCTTTGTTCTCAGAAGCTAGCTGCAGGCCACCTGGTGTTTACTTTTGGGACTGTTGGTCTTCTGCTGTGAATGTCTGAGATAGTTACTACAGCAACTGGAGTGACCTTGAGATTACAGCTGCAGAGCCCACAGGGAATGGAAACTAGATCTAAAGGAACTGGCTCTGAAAAAAGGAAAGGCTCTGTTTCCTTAACTCTTCAGGAACAAATGGAGAAACTGGTTGCAAGTGTGGCAGAAATTGCAGCAGGTTTGAAAAGTGTCACCGAAGGGTTGAAGCAAACACAAGAATCGGTGAATACTATTGGTGCATCAGTGAATACAACAGTTAACTCTGCAATAGAAAAGCTCCAAGTGGATATTAAGGCCGACATTAAAACCTCCACCCAGACATTAGAAAAATCGATTGGTCAAATTGAGGAAAATGTAAGAAAGAACAGAGACGAAATTAATAAAATTGGGCAGGAGGTGACTACGTTAAAAAAGGACTCTGAGGAAATTAAAGTGGTCAGAGAAAAAATAAAAAAGGTGGAGGAAAAATTGGACAATTTAGATTTGGAGCAGATAGAAAATATTGGAACACGACAGAGAACTGTGGAAGAGTCTCTCGCTTTTCTGCAACTACATCAGAGAGAAGGAAACATCCGTTTGAGGGGTCTTCCAGAATTGGAGGGGGAAGACCTGAAAGCCTATATTGTGGAACTATTCTCAACTTTTTGGGAGTTAGAAGAGGTAAACGTCTCAGCACGCATAGTGAAGGCCTTCAGATTTGGACCAAGAGGCTCCAGAGGAAAGAAAAGCACTAAAACAGTCAGTGACTGTTTGATTGTGCTGCACGATAGACACGACAGAGACTACTTTCTGGATTTACACTATAGAAACAACCTGGTGGTACAGCAGAATAAAGTAATTTTTTACAAGGATATCCCCAGATTCTTTTTAGATAAAAGAGCTCCTTATAACGACCTGGTGACGGAGTTAAGAAGAAGAAAAATCTCCTTCAGTTGGGAATTCCCAGAAGGCCTGGCATTTACGTTTGAAGGGAAAAAGATAAGAATAAGGTCCTTGGCGGAAAAGCAAAAGTTTTTGGACAAGCATCTGGAACATTTCAAAGGAACTCCACTGGACCCAGCACAGCTCTACAAGTTTCCAGAAGTATTCCCACCACCGCCGGGACTACCAGGACCAAGCCAAGATCCAGAACAAGACAAGAAAGGACAGGCAACTGGAGGAGAGGAATAAACAAAGAAATGGCGCTCAAGTTAATGACTTGGAACGTTCGGGGATTAAATCAGAGACCAAAGAGACGCAGAGTGTTTTACAGCATAGAAAAGAAGAATTTGGATATAATATGTCTACAGGAAACCCACATAGTCCGGCGTCACAGAAGATTGCTACAGAATAAAAAATTAGGCCAAGAGTTCATATCATCGGACAAGGTCAAGAAGAGAGGAGTAGTGATTTATGCAAAGGAGAAATATAGCCCAAGACAGCTATTTAAAGATGAAGAAGGGAGATACATCGCAATTGAAATTAATGTACAAGGCGAAAATTTTTTGATTCTGGGACTTTATGCACCAAATGATGGAAAGTCGATTTTTTACAAAAAAATACATGATTTGCTGCTGGATTATTTGGACTATAAGGTAGTTTGCCTTGGAGATTTTAATGGGGCAGTTTCCACACTAATGGATAGATCTCAAAGAACAAAACTAACAAATGATGGGAAACTCCCAAAGACTTTTTTTGAAATGGTGGACAATTTGAATTTGGTGGACTCTTGGAGATTAAAAAACCCCACAGAAACAGAGGCAACGTATTTCAGCGAATCTCAGCAGTCATGGTCGAGGATAGATTATATCTGGATCTCGAATGAATTGGCTCCAAAATTACAAAAAGCAGAAATCGGTCCTAAAACGCTTTCAGACCATAATCCGGTGCAGGTAAACCTAAAAATGATTTCCAAGGATTCTTTCAGGTGGAGAATGGATGATGCATTGATGAGAGATACCAAGCTAGTAGAAAGAGCGGCGAAAAAGATGAAAGAATATTTTCAAATTAATTGGAACTCAGAAGTGGAGAAAAGGATTGCTTGGGATGCAAGTAAAGCGGTAATGAGAGGATTCCTCATTAGTGAAAAGGCAAAAAAGAAGAAACAACAAAGTGCAGAAATGGAGAGACTGTTGAAATTAATCAAAGGAAAGGAAAAAGAACTAAGAGGGCATCCCAGATGTGTCAAAATCCAAAAAGAAATTAAATACTTGCAATCCCAATATGCGAATATCATGAATCAAGATATTGAATGGAAAGTGAAAATGATGAAACAAAGAACATTTGAATCTGCAAATAAATGTGGAAAACTACTAGCTTGGCAATTAAAGAAAAGACAAAAGGCAAATGTTATCAGTAAATTGGTAGTAAATGGAAAAAATGTAGAGAAACCGGAGGAAATCAGATGGTGTTTTCAGAGATTCTATAAGCAACTGTACAAGGAGGAGAAGATAGATGAAGTAGAGATAGACCGATTTCTGGAAAAGAACGGATTGCAAAAAGTCCCAGAGGAAAAATTAATAACTCTCAACCACCCAATAACGACACAAGAAATAGAAGATGCAATAAACAACATGCAATTGGGGAAGGCTCCAGGACCGGATGGATTAACAGCAAAATATTATAAGACATTGAAAGATTGGCTATCACAGCCGTTAAGAGAAATTTGCAATAGAATACTAGAAGGAGATAGGGCACCAGAGACGTGGAAAGAAGCCTTTATCACACTGATTTTAAAACCAGATACTGATAAGACTCTAATGAAAAATTACCGTCCAATATCCCTTTTGAATGTGGACTATAAAATTTTTGCAAATGTTTTGGCTACAAGGTTGAAAAGAGTGTTGAAAGACCATATACATAGAGACCAAGCAGGTTTCTTGCCAGGAAGACAAATAAGTAATAACACGAGAATTATTGTGGACATTTTAGAAAAACTGGAGAGAGACATAAACACAGATGCAGCACTATTGTTTGTTGATGCAGAGAAAGCTTTTGACAAAGTATCCTGGATATTTATGAAAAAGAATTTGGAAAAGATGGGAGTTGGAGAAAAATTCTTAAATGGCATTAAGGCCATTTACACAGAACAAAGAGCAAAAGTCATTGTAAACAGTGTGATATCGGAGGAGATCGAAGTAGAGAAAGGAACAAGACAAGGGTGCCCTATCTCCCCTTTACTTTTTATTACGGTCCTGGAAGTCCTTCTAAATATGATTCGGAAAGATAAACAGACAAAAGGAATTAAAGTGGGAGAGAAGGAATACAAACTACGTGCCTTCGCGGACGATTTGATGCTATCCCTGCAAGAACCAGAAGGCAGTGTCCCCAGAGCCTTGGAATTAATTGAACAATTTGGACTTGTAGCTGGCTTCAAATTAAATAAGCAGAAAACCAAAGTTTTAGGTAAAAATTTGAGTGCAGAACAGATCCAAAGAATTCAAGAAGCCACAGGCCTCAATTTTGTTAAATCTGTAAAATATCTAGGTATCAATCTCACAAATAAGAACTTGAACCTGTATAAGGATAACTATGAAAAATTGTGGATGGAGATAAAAAAAGACATGGAGATCTGGACAAGACTTAAATTGTCGTTAATGGGAAGAATAGCAGTGGTTAAAATGAATGTCCTACCAAGGATGCTGTTTTTATTCCAAGCCATACCAATATTGGACAAACTAGACTGTTTTAAGAAATGGCAAAAGGACCTATCGAAATTTATATGGCAGGGCAAAAAGCCAAGAATAAAATTTAAGATTTTAACAGACTCTAAAGACAGAGGAGGCTTTGCCCTGCCGGACTTAAGGCTTTATTTTGAAGCTGCGGCCTTTTGCTGGTTAAAGGATTGGTTTAAATTAGAGAACGTTGATGTGTTGGACTTGGAGGGACATGATAATATGTTTGGCTGGCATGCATACCTTTGGTATGACAAGGTTAAAATCCACAGAACTTTTAAGTCTCATATTGTTAGAAAATCCCTATATCAGGTTTGGACTAGATACAAAGACTTGCTTGAGAGAAAGACTCCTAGATGGATCTCTCCAGTGGAGGCGAAGGCATATAAGAGACCGAATATGTCTGCAAACTGGTTAAGATATATGGACATATTGCAGCAGGAAGGGGACTCTTTTAAGTTAAAAAGCTATGATCAAGTAAAAAGTCAGGTCCCCGACTGGCTGCACTATCATCAGGTTTATGAAATATTTAAAATGGACAAAAAAGTTGGTTTTCAAGTAGAAAAATCAAAACTGGAAACAGAACTGATAGAATCGAACTTCAAAAACCTTTCCAAAATGTATAATCTTCTGCTAGAGTGGCATACAAAAGATGAATTGGTTAAATCCTCAATGATAGATTGGGCAAAAGATGTAGGACATAATATTATGATGGATGACTGGGAGAGATTGTGGCAAAAAGGTATCAAATTTACTGCTTGTCATGGTTTAAGAGAAAACATAATGAAAATGGTTTATAGATGGTATTTGACACCAGTTAAGATTGCTAAGATGAATACCAAAATGTCAGATGTATGTTGGAAATGCAAACATGCGAAAGGTACCTTTTTCCATATGTGGTGGTTGTGCCCAGCGGTAAGTGCTTTCTGGGATAAGATTTATAATGAGCTTAAGAAGGTAATGAAAGTTACCTTTTGTAAGAAACCAGAGGCATTCCTTCTGAGCATAACCAATGAAGAGATACCCAGTCAGGATAGAGTGTTTTTTATGTATGCCACAACAGCAGCCAGAATTCTATTGGCAAGAACATGGAAAGGTGAAGAGATACCAACGGTGGAGGAATGGCAGATGAAGATGATGGAATACATGGAACTCGCAGAACTGACCGTCAGAGTCCGGGACCAGAGGGAGGGGAAGGCGTCGCAGGAGTGGAAAAAATTTAAAGACTATTTAGTTAAATCAGTTAAACTGAATATTTGAGCAGAATTAGACAGAACATCGGCTTTGGTAGATATGTGTCAGGTATAAATGGTAAGAGGAATTGTTGTTATGTGAAAGATGTATGTGTCAAAATATGTTAAGATAGGTCGTCAAGATAAGATACATAGTTATTGAGATATTTGACTAAGTAAAAGCTAAGTATATTAAAATTTGGGTAAATGTGAATCGAACAATATATAAAGCTACCTTGAAGAAGTATTTGTTTCTTTGAAGACAGTGGAGGGAACGGGGGAAGTCCCCAAATAGAGAAGTTAGAAACAAGAAATATACAAAGATAGATATTGGTTAAGGTTTGTATATGTTTTTCTTTTTTATGTTTTTATTGCTGTTATTGTTTCGAATGTTGATTATGTTTATTGTTGATTATGTTTAATGTTGATTTTGTTTTTTATTGTTTCTTATCTTTTGATGTTGTATTTTGTTTTCTCTTTGTCTTATGGGAAAATAATAAAACCTTATAAAAAAAAAAATGACTGCTCTAGTCAGAGTGGAATATCATCATTCAGTTCTAAAATATTTGGAACTCATATATTCCATTTTATATGCCTGTTGTCTTTGTCCATGGAGTTTTCTTGGCAGGGATACTGGAGTGGTGGATCACATTTAGTCTAAACTCTCTGCTATGACCTGTCCATCTTGGGTGGCCCTGCATGGCATAGCACTGAGTTATTCAAGACCCTTTGCCACGACAAGGCACTGATCCATGAAGGGGAGGAGGAGACTCTTGAGAGTCCCATGGACTGCAAAAAGATCAAACTTATCTATCCTTAAAGAAATCAGCCCTGAGTGCTCACTGGAAGGGCAGATCCTGAAGTTGAGGCTCCAGTACTTTGGCCACCTCGTGACTCCCTGGAAAAGACCCTGATGTTGGGAAAGATGGAGGGCACAAGGAGAAGGGGACGACAGAGGATGAGATGGTTGGACAGTGTTCTTGAAGCTACCAACATGAGTTTGGCCAAACTGCAGGAGGCAGTGGAGGATAGGGGTGCCTGGCGTGCTCTGGTCCATGGGGTCACGAAGAGTTGGACACGACTGAACAACTGAACAACAACAGCAACAACATATTCCATTTAGAGCTGATGCAACCTTTCTAACTCTCATCTTCCTGCAAGGAAAAACACCTTCTACTTCTCATGCCCCATGATGAGAGATAGGAAAAAAGAGAGAGGGAGCAATAGTGGATGAGGTACTAAAGCGTCAAACTGAGTTTTGCGCTTAACTGCTAAACTGGGTCATTTATCTGTGATATTAAATAGCGCTAAATGGAGCAGCCTGCAATACAAAATACATTTCTCAGAGCCACAGCGTAATGCTGTGTAGTGATTGAGCCAAATCACTCTCTGCAATACCCTTGACCCCCCTCGCGGCAATTGATGGCTGGCTTCAGAAAGAAACTGGAGTTCACTTGCTATCTCTCGCTGGTGGACTATCACTCTTTGGGTGGCTACCATGTTAGGGCAATGGAGTGATTGCTTCTGCTTTTATTAAATAAAGCCTGCCTTTGATTTGGCTGGGAGTGAGTTATCCGTCGTTCCGCGGGTGACAGATGTTTCCCCTTTGCCCAAATTTGATTGCTCCGTTCAGCTACACATGTGTTTAATGTCACAGGAGGGAGCAGCAGTTTATATGGCACTGGGCAGACGTAATCTGAAAAGGATGTCTGCTGCCCCAGGAGGAAAGGTGGGTCGAATCAGATATGAATGTGAGCATTCTGCAGTTCTCGGGATCCAAATTTCTCCTCATTATTTTAGAACTCCAGACAACATGATCTCTCATTTCTGGAGAACAGCTGCAGGAGGAATTAGCTACATTGCAAATATGTAGTGAGAAAACACAGCAAAAAATAAGCAGAGAATTAAAACTGTATCATTGTTCACCCACAAGCATCTGGTGAATGCAATAAGAGGTGGAAGGGATGCTGAAACTGTCCCTTCCTCTTATATTTTTGGTTTTTCTTCTCTACTGCTGCTTTAACACCTTTGCCTATCATCTCTTCTTCTCCCTGAAGAGATGATAGCCAGGAAGAGATGGTGTTGCTTTCAAATACCATGGACGCATGTACACAATGCATTTAAAGTTCTATGATACTACTTGAACAGTTGTGGTTTCCCCCAGAGAATTCTGGGAGTTGCAGTTTTGTGAAGAAGAAGAAGAAGAAGAAGAAGAAGAAGAAGAAGAAGAAGAGGAGGAGGAGGAGGAGTTTGGATTTGATATCCCGCTTTATCACTACCCGAAGGAGTCTCAAAGCAGCCAACATTCTCCGTTCCCTTCCCCCCCCCCCACAACAAATACTCTGTGAAGTGAGTGAGGCTGAGACTTCAGAGAAGTGTGACTACCCAAGGTCACCCAGCAGCTGAATGTGGAGGAGCGGAGACGCGAACCCGGTTCCCCAGATTACGAGTCTACCACTCTTAACCACTACACCACACTGGCTCTCTTAAGGATGTTGGGAATTGTAGGAGACCTCCATTTCCTTACAGTGGCAATGCTCAGAGTGGCTTAATAATCCCTCCCCTTCCAGGGAACACTAGAAATTGTGTTTCTGGGAATTGGCTCTGAGATTAGCGTCATTGTGACTTAGGAGTGCCTGGGAGAGGGAGTTGCAGTATTTCTCCAAAGAATCCTGGGAACTGTAGTCTGTTAAGGATAGATGAGAGATGTTAGAAGACGCCTATTCTCCTCACGGAGCTACAATTCCTGGAGTTCCCTAAGGAGAGAGGCTGACTGTTAAACCACTCCTGGAATTGTCACTCTGTGAGGGGAATAGGAATAGCTCAGCACCCTTAACAAATTAAAACTCCCATGAATCTTTAGGGAAGCTATGACTACTTAAAGTAGCATGATGGCCCTTGAAACATACAGCGCAGACGGAGCCATAGTGAGCATGATGAGGCCACAGTGCCATGGAGCTGATCAGTTTCAGTGATGTGTGATGATGTCACTGAGAGTAAAAGAAGTCCGTTCAGAGTGAGGGCAATGATTGCAAGATGCATTACCCTCCCTCTTCAGTCGCCCCTTTGTGATGTAGCGCAGCCCAATCTGTACACAGCATTGCAATTTTGAACAGTGAACATTCTAATCCTCTTTCCGCCAAACTTCCCAGAATGGGAATTTTTTATTTTTTTGTCACTGCTCACGAAACAAGCAACCCCCAATTTGTTCAGCACCATTTCAGATGCCTGGTGGAAATAAAACTCTCTTGAGCTATGTCAAGCACTGATTGTGATTTTTGTTTTGTTTTTTTAAACCAGATGTGTGGCAAGAAAAACCGATGGAGTATGCTGAAATGGCGAAACTAACCGGAAAATTAAGAGATAAAGACAACAGAGACTTTTAAAAAAGATTGGCAACCATTTATGTTGTATTTACAGAAACATTGTAAAGAAGTGGACTCACTAGCAGGGTTTGAGTAAACACTTACAATTAACGAAACAAAAACAGAGAGAAAGACGTAATAATTCTCTGTAATTCTATTAACGGCTTGGTACGGTACAGCCTCCAAGAGAGACAAGAAAAGGCTCCAACGAGCTGTAAGAATTGCAGAAAGGGTAATTGGTGTTAGCTTGCCTTCAATAGAGACAATTTATGCTACCCGAGTTAGGAAGAGAGCAGAGAGAATTGTAGCAGATCCTTTACATCCCGGTCATCATCTGCTTGATTTACTTCCATCTGGACATCGCTACAGGACTTCATATACAAAATCAGCCAGGCACAAGAATAGTTTTTTCCCTTGTGCCATTAAATTGTTAAATTCGTAGTTGTATAGCTGAAGGGGAGGTAAAATATGGGTGGGGTTTCTTTGCTTCTTTGCATTGTGAGAGGAACAGTGTTTACATTGCAATGTAGCCGAAACAAATTCCAAGTATGTTGGAAAATGTACTTGGCCAATAATAAATTATTCCTAATTCCTAATTGGAAACAAGAAAAATGACAAGAATGTCAAATATTCAACTTAAAGAAAGCAATATTAAGGTATAAAAACAGGTACAGTATTTCTTTTTTTCTTTGAGATGATGTTACTGTGATGATTATAAAACTGTAAAACTTAACAAAAACTATTTAAACAATCACCACCAGATGGGCATATGTTAGATTCTGGAAGGGACATACCCATATTAACCTCAATGGACTGGATGTCCATTTCATCATCACAACAACCCTGTGAGGCTAGTCTGAGAGTGTGCTGAGTGGGGATTTGAACCCTGATCTCCCACATCTTAGTCCAACACTCTAACCACTGCACCACACTGTCTCTTTGTAAAAAAAATATCCTTCCAGTAGCACCTTAGAGACCAACTAAGTTTGTTCTTGGTATGAGCTTTCGTGTGCATGCACACTTCTTCAGATACACTGAAATGGAAGTCACCAGACCCTTATATATAGTGAGAGAGTGGGGAGGGGTATTACTCAGAAGGGTGGTGGGAATGGGTGGTTGGCTGATGGGTGTGGAAAACCTGTTGATGACTGTTAACGACTGCAATTAGTCCTAAAGGAAAAAGCAAGGGGTGAGATGGCTAAAGATAGCTTTGTCATGTATAATGAGATAAGAATCCAATGTCTTTGTTCAGACCAGGTCTCTCCGTGGTTTGGAGTTTGGTAATGAGTTGTAATTCAGAAACTTCTCTTTCCAGTCTATTTCTGAAATTCCTTTGTATTAAGACAGCTACTTTGAGATCTTGTATAGAATGTCCTGGGAGATTGAAGTGTTCTCCTACTGGTTTCTCTGTCTTGTGATTCCTGATATCAGATTTATTATGTCCATTTATCCATTGGCGTAGGGTTTGTAAGCAGTTGTCCTTTTGGGGAGGGACATCAGAGTGGCAGAAGGTTTAATGTGGCAAACAGCTGAAATCCTACAAAACGTAGCCCTTCTCAATTAAAAAAAGAAGTAAAGGCAAATATATATATTTTCCTTATCCCTTGCTCATGCATTTCTTATTACTGACAAACAAGAAAGGGAGGTAGAGTCAAACCGGGGGTTAAAGGAAGGGTGGCTGCGAACGACAAGCCTCAAAATACATTTGTTTAGAAAATCAAATTAACATGAGGCGAGGAACCGGAGGGAAATTGACATGAAGCCGATTATAGAGAAACTGGGAAAGTTCTTTTATTACAGCTACAAGAGATGAAAATGGGGAAGGGGGAATGCATGCCTTACAAGATTCTAGTGTTTCCTTCAGTAAAGCAGAAAAGCTAGCGGTATTAAACCAATTAAGATTAGAATAAAACTGGAAGGCAAACGGCAATGGTTTATTCCACGATCTCGCTCTCTCGCTCTCTCGCTCCCCACCTTGCAAGATGTGGGTGCGAAAAACCGTCACCAAAAAGAAAGAAAGAAAGAAAAATCCTTAATACAATATATTCCTTCCTAGCAAGACAATTAAAAGGGTAATATGTATTCAAAAAAATTAAGAATTAAATCAGAAGCTAAATAGCATTTTCATTATCATTCACATTAAGCAGCTGATTATTATTTAAATTAGCCTGAATGCCATTTTCATTTGCTTTCTCTCTCCCCCCCCCCTTCAACTACCTTATACTTCAAACCCCTTTTGATTGAATTCTGACATCTGAGAGAATACATTTCAAGACGCTGAACAAAGAGAGATAGCGTCATGATGAGCAAGACCAAAAAAAACCCAGCTTGAGTATGCCAGTAAGAGAGAGGGGTGGAGGGAAAGGGAAGGGGAGGAAGAAAATATATTTTAGCTCTTTAATGAACACTAGTTGAGGTACTGCAGACACAGGGAAGCCAAGGGATGAATTTCATTCTGGACAACTTCCTGGGAGCCTCATGCCATTAGTAGGCAGGGCTAGAGACAAGGAACGCTCCCCACATTAAATGGGGGGGGGCGACGTTTGCATGGTCGCACGCAGCCCCCTGAATTCCTGGGCGACACCTGGTAATAATAATAATAATAATTTATTATTTATACCCCGCCCATCTGGCTGGGTCTCCCCGGCCACTCTGGGTGGCCTCCAACAAATATTAAAATACAATACAAAGTCACAGATTAAAAACTTCCCTAAACAGGGCTGCTCGACAGCTTTGGTCAATCCAATAATGTGTAGATCGCTGCCAATTTTTTTAATAGTGTGAGTAGATCACAGACTCTTGGAAGTTGGGCATGCCTGGAATAGAGTATACACTTCCAGGGTGAATGCTAAATAACTTACCTCTGGTAAATGAGCCACCACAGCAGCTTGAGGGCCATGGAAATTTGTGTCAGTCCAGATGTTTTAAGGATGTGGCTTCATTTTGAATACATTACTATTAATGCAAGGACAACCCTTATCTGTTCGAAGAAAAAATGTGGATCACCTCTCGGTGCTGGAGTGGGTGGGGAGCAGGGGGAGGAGGAAGGGAATACCAGATGAATGGAAGGGAGGAAAAAATTGTTGTATAGATTATTCAAACTTTGCTTAACAAGACAAACAAAACACGGAGCGTCTGAGTCCCATTTGCTCTTCATACTCTGGGGGAAAATAAACAATGTACCAAAATTGGCTAAAATTGAGCAGCTTGTAGTTACATTGCCATGGTTACGGGGCTCTCAGAGGCCTGGAAAAGACAGCTAAGGAAAGGGGCATATATAGATATGTACACAAGCCATTTTGGTTGTTGTGGATGTCTGTGTGCCTGCCTCGTCATTACAGGGCTTGTGGATATATTGGGTTGCAAAAACTGCTCCTTCTCCTTCATGAAGCTGAAACATGGAGACAAAGGGGCAGGTGAAAAGAGTCTGGAGCAACACACACACACACACACACACACACCACAACACACAGCTGTCACCTGGAGGTGCCACACTACTATAATGAGACTGTCAGGGTCCAAATCCACACCATATATTTAAAGAAATACAATACCAATTTAAACAATCATGGCTACACACAGAGAATTCTGGGAACTGCAGTTTGTTAAGGATGCTGAGAGCTGTTTTCTTGTTGTTTAGTCATTTAGTCATGTCTGACTCTTCGTGACCCCATGGACCAGAGCACGCCAGGCACTCCTGTCTTCCACTGCCTCCCGCAATTTGGTCAGAGTCATGTTGGTAGTTTCGAGAACACTGTCCAACCATCTCATCCTCTATCGTCCCCTTCTTCTTGTGCCCTCCATCTTTTCCAACACCAGGGTCTTTTCCAGGGAGTCTTCTCTTCTAATGAGGGGCCAAAAGTATTGGAGCCTCAGCTTCAGGACCAGTGAGCAGTCGGGGTTGATTCCCTTAAGAATGGCTAGGTTTGATCTTCTTGCAGTCCATGGGACTCTCAAGAGTCTCCTCCAGCACCATGATTCAAAAACATCAATACTTTGGCGATCAGCCTACTTTATTTCCAGCTCTCACTTCCATACATCACTACTGAGAAAACCATAGCTTTAACTATATGGACCTTTGTCGGCAAGGTGATGTCTCTGCTTTTTAAGATGCTGTCTAGGTTTGTCATCACTTTTCTCCCAAGAAGCAGGCGTATTTTAATTTTGTGACTGCTGTCACCATCTGCAGTGATCATAGAGCCCAAGAAAGTAAAATCTCTCACTGCTTCCATTTCTTCTTCTTGAGAGTTGTTAAAGAGGTAAAGAGACCCCTGACCAGTCGTGGACGACTCTGGGGTTATGGCGCTCATCTCGCTTTACTGGCCGAGGAAGTCGGCGTTTGTCCGCAGACAGCTTCCAGGTCATGTGGCCAGCATGACTAAGCAGTTTCTGGCAAACCAGAGCACCACATGGAAACGCCGTTTACCTTCCCACCAGAGCGGTACCTATTTATCTACTTGCACTTTTGACGTGCTTTCAAACTGCTAGGTTGGCAGGAGCTGGGACCGAACAACGGGAGCTCTCCCCGTCACAGTGATTCAAACCGCTGACCTTCTGTTCGGTAAGCCCTAGGCTCTGTGGTTTAGACCACACCGCCATCTTTCCATAAGGGAAAGGGAGCAGTTTTTTCTTGTAACACCCAAGAGACCAATGTTGCACCCATGAGGATTTTCTGTCGTCCCCCCCGGGCCCGATCTACATAGCAAGCCTGTAGGATAAGTTAGAGAGGGAGAGTCTGACCTAAGGTCAGGCTGTGAGTTTCAAGGCTAAACAGGGATTTGAACCCAGATAACCTTGGTCCAACTCTGAAGTTCACTTTAACCATAGGGGATCTCCAGTGGGAGGTACATGCCAGTTTGATGCCCCTCAGGGTAGCTTATTTGCTCACTTTTCTCCATTTAGCACAATCACTTTAGACCAACGCGGACTGGAACAACCCTCCAACTGAGATCAGTGGATAATTCTGCTCTCAAAAGCTGCAATCCTGCTCACAGTTAAATGACTTAAATCCTGTTGAAGTGAAAGGGGGATTTGAACTGCTTACCCATTAGCAGAACTGCAGCCGAAGCCAGGCAAATTTGGGCTTCCAGCTGGTGTTGAAAAGCAACTCCTTAGCACAATATCTGAAAGATAAATAAATAAGGAATCCAGCGAGGACAACAATAATTTAGAAATAATAATTTAAAAAGTTCATGTGTCACCTCCACCCTGAAATGGGGCCAATTGCTTTGACGGGCTATAATTTCTTAGCAGCAGAGTTCACTCATTGAACAAAACCTGTTATTTCTAAGCGAATTAAGAGACATCATCAGATGACTTAACTGACTCTGAAATTGCAACGCGGGGAGGGGAGAAACTGGAAATGAAGTGCTAGGATACCAATTTAAAAGACTTCCACAACAATAGCGCAGGCAACCAGGGAACAAAAAGAGTCCACATGTCTGCTCCAAACCATCAATTAGGCGGAGGTGGTGGGAACACATGTTCATTAACATGTACAAATAAGGACGGAAGATTTCAACAGAACTCTGTGCAAGTTTTCTTTAAGTGCCCTTAAAAAAAAAAAAACTTATGGCACTAATTGCTCTAGAAATTAAGTCCTTCTGTTAAGGACGGGGACAAGATGTTTGTTTATTTATTTACTGTATTTAGATGCTGCTCTAGAACTTGAGTTCTCTGAGGGATAAGATGACTGCTAAGATTAAACAGAGAGCAGGGTCAATGACCTGCTGTTGTTCAGTCGTTCAGTCATGTCCAACTCTTCGTGACCCCATGGACCAGAGCACACCAGGCACGCCAATCCTTCACTGCCTCTCGCAGTTTGGCCAAACTCATGTTAGTAGCTTCAAGGACACTGTCCAACCATCTCATCCTCTGTCGTCCCCTTCTCCTTGTGCCCTCCATCTTTCCCAACATCAGGGTCTTTTCTAGGGAGTCTTCTCTTCTCATGAGGTGGCCAAAGTACTGGAGCCTCAACTTCAGGATCTGCCCTTCCAGTGAGCACTCAGGGCTGATTTCTTTAAGGATGGATAAGTTTGATCTTTTTGCAGTCCATGGGACTCTCAAGAGTCTCCTCCAGCACCATAATTCAAATGGTCAATGACCTGCTGAAATCCTTTTCCGTATGCAGAGCATGCAGCATTTAAACAAGTGACTCTTGGGTAGACTTTCTTGCTACACACACAAAAATACTTGCAGGTAAGAAACTAATAAACTTGTTTATTGTAGGAAATACGTAACTTGGACAGAAAAGTTTCTGGTCCCGCCCCCAAATGTTTATTAAAACATTTATTCAAAAGTTACAATACAGCTTTGTTCACTCCCATAATATCACAGAAGGGTCACTCCAATCCTGAATCCCACATCACTGTCCTTTTGGCTCGCCAAAGATCTTCAATAGGATCCCAGCTACCAATCTGATTGGCTAGACATTTTCAATCAATATAGCCTATATAAAGTGGTTTCTAGTTCTAGTCTAATTACCTAGTTTAGAGAAGAACGAGGCATTCCTACTGGTTCCTTTGCTTTTCAACCATGGAGGCAGAAGGTAGCTAGTAGAATTGAGACTATTTAAACTGATATCCTGCCCTTTCTCCCAAAGGTGTGTAGGACAGCAAACCTAGAAATGATAAAGCGATACAATTAACAATGAATTTAAAAGACATTTAAAACAATTAAAAACTTCTCAAACATGTAAAACTATCACATGCTGTCACAGCTAACCATCTCACGGTTGCCAGGAACAGTTTCTTTCAACCATCAAAGGGCTGGCTAAATAGACATGTTTTTTAAAGTTTCTCCTGAAAGTTAACAATGAGGGAGCGTCGCCAGGAAGGGCATTTCACAAATAGGGAGTCACCACTGAGAAGACCATGCCATGGGTCAGGGCCAACTGGGCAGCACCCAGGGGCAGTACATGGATATTACCTCCACTGCTGATTGTAAGGTGCAAGAGATTCTTCACCCCCAAGGTATAGGCTTGAATCCTCAATGTCAAAAAACAAAAGAATCAAAAGGCTAATGAAATGTTAAGCACACACACAAAATAAAAATAAAACAAGCAGCCAAGAAAGTTGGGTGTTTGAGAGAGAACAGCAGCATATGGCATCATCAGCTGGTGGAAAGATGGGGATTTTTAATTTAGAAACTGTGACTGCTGAACAGAGTGAACTTGCCGATAGACTCCTGCTTCCAGTTTTGGAAAATGCAGATGCATTTTGGCTCTTGCTCTGGGTGTTCCTATGCCACCATCTGCAATCAGTTAAACTGGGAAACAGGGAGAATATTGAATATTACCTAGCAGTAACTCCTAAAGTATAAGTGAGTAAGAGATGTTGACAGACACAGTGTGTTTAATGCTAGGGAATGGGAGGGGCCCTTGGTTCAAACAACAGACAAGAATGACAAAATGTAAAAGGAATGAATATGGTCAGTAAATTTCATACATTGGATGGATTTGCCCTGTCTCTGTGCAACTCCATTCCTCAAATTACTCCCTTTTCTTAACATCGGTGTAGGGAGTCTTTGGCCCAATAGATGTTGTTGTTGTTGTTGTTGTTTAGTTGTTTAGTCGTGTCCGACTCTCCGTGACCCCATGGACCAGAGCACGCCAGGCATCCCTATCCTCCACTGCCTCCCGCAGTTTGGTCAGACTCATGTTGGTAGCTTCGAGAACACTGTCCAACCATCTCATCCTCTGTCGTCCCCTTCTCCTTGTGCCCTCCATCTTTCCCAGCATCAGGGTCTTTTCCAGGGAGTCTTCTCATCTCATGAGGTGGCCAAAGTATTGGAGCCTCAGCTTCAGGACCAGTGAGCACTCAGGTTTGATTCCCTTAAGAATGGATAGGTTTGATCTTCTTGCAGTCCATGGGACTCTCAAGAGTCTCCTCCAGCACCAGAATTCAAAAGCATCAATTCTTCGGCAATCAGTCTTTTTTATGGTCCAGCTCTCACTTCCATACATCACTACTGGGAAAACCATAGCTTTAACTATACGGACCTTTGTCGGCAAGGTGATGTCTTTGCTTTTTAAGATGCTGTCTAGGTTTTTCATTGCTTTTCTCCCAAGAAGCAGGCATCTTTTAATTCCGTGACTGCTGTCACCATCTGCAGTGATCATGGAGCACAAGAAAGTACAGTCATACCTCTAGATACAATCGCCGCGGGTTGCGTTCATCACGGGATGCAAATACACCGAACCCGGAAGTACTGGAATGGGTTACTTCCAGGTTCGGTGGTTCGCGCATGCACAGAAGAATCAAATAACGCTTTGCACATGCACAGAAGTACCGAATCGCGCTGCACACATGCGCAGAGGCAGCACTTCAGGTTGTGTGCGGCTCATTTTGCAAATGGGGCTCCGGACGGATCCCATTCGCAACCACAGGTATGACTGTAAAATCTCTCACTGCCTCCATTTCTTCTCCTTCTATTTGCCAAGAAGTGATGGGACCAGTGGCCATGATCTTAGTTTTTTTGATGTTGAGCTTCAGACCATATTTTGCGCTCTCCTCTTTCACCCTCATTAAGAGGTTCTTTAATTCCTCCTCACTTTCTGCCATCAAGGTTGTGTCATCTGCATATCTGAGGTTGTTGATATTTCTTCCGGCAATCTTAATCCCGGTTTGGGATTCATCCAGTCCAGCCTTTCGCATGATGAATTCCCAATAGATATTGCTGAACTACAACTCCCAGCAGCCCCAGTAAGTATGGCAAATAGCCAGGCATAATGGGAGCTGTAGCTCCATAATCTGAATCAATCAATCTATCTATCTATCTATCTATCTATCTATCTATCTATCTATCATCTATCTCTATCTCTATCTCTATCTCTATCTCTATCTCTATCTCTATCTCTATCTATCTATCTATATCTATATCTATCTATCTATCTATCTATCTATCTATCTATCTATCTATCATCTATCTGTCTATCAATCTATCAATCATCTATCTATCTATGTATCTATCTATCTATGGGATAACTGAATAATATATGTATGCTTTCGCCCATGGGGAAAATAGAATTTTGCGGAGAGGAAATGTAATTGGCTTAACAGCATAGGGGAAAGCAAAAGTCCACACCTTGCCTCATGAGGCCCACAAGCCAGAGGCATATGTGGCCAAAAGCAGAAGTAGGAGGAGCAACTCTTATCGTCCTATAGGAGGATGAGGCATTTTCACAGTTCAAGGACACATTTCAACCAGGCAAAACACTTAAGGAGGGCAGAGAGTGGGGTCCATTGAGGGGTGTGCCCTGAGAAGCAAGTGTGTGGCCTCAGAGGGGACATTGTCTGGGGAGATTCCAGAAAGGTGGATAGTGAGGCCTTCAGGCTATATTTGACCTATGGGTCAGAGGTCCACCGAGGTGTACCAACTCTAGGGGGGCAAGGTGTCTTCAGCCCCCTCTATATTTGTTTGAAGGGGCCCAACCCCCTCAATGGTGAGGGGTCGTTGCGGCGACTGGCACAGCCTAGCAGAAGCCAGCACCAGTGTGTGTGGTGTCGGAAGACTCATGTGACATCACACACATGCACCATGCACTGGGCCCCCTCAATTTTGGGGGCAACCTGGCACCTCTGAATCCACCCACCCAGAGCCTTGCAGCTGCTATTGACATGAAGTAGGGAACATGGGCTCCTATCCACCTCTGTGTTGGCCCTCTGTTGCCCTGTCCTCTTCAGACTGCGGTGGAAGCAGAATCCGAGTGAAGCCAAGTGAGGAAATTCACTTCAGAGACAGAAATAAGGATTTGCAGAGACCGTGCTGTCGACCAGCCAGGCCCATTTACTTTGATCTGTGACTACCGGGGTGAGGTTAGCAATCAGTCTAGTGGATGGACTTGGCGACTCTCGGCGATCGGTCAGAGCAAGGTAATAAAAGATGCTCTTCGTTTAGCGCCTGATCGCTAGATAAGATGGCTGTGCCTGATCGCAGAATGGATTGGGCTCATTAGGAAACGTCCCACTTTTCTTCTTGTCTTCCGAAAGAGTAAGAATCTTTCATTCTCTTGCTGCACTCAGTGCCGGCGCTTGGGAGATAATCTGTCACTTCCATGCATTCCCTGCTTAAATTATCAAGATGCATGGAGACTTCCTTAAAGTCTCATTCTTCTTCTTGCCGATACCAATAGCCTTGCTGGAGGTTTGCTTTCTCTCTCTCTCTCTCTCTCTCTCTCTCTCTCTCTCTCTCTCTCTCTCTCAAAAACTTTTTAAAAATAAAATAAAAAGCAGTGTTTGTGGAGGAAACCCAACCTTATCGCTCTAGCAGCAGTAAGTGTTGGGCAACATTATAAGTCATGTCTGCAAGGCAGGGCAATAATAACTGTCAAAACCAGCCTCGTGTTTCTGGAGAGCTTTCCGACATGCCTGGAAACAATGGCAAGCCTCCACTGGCAGTTTGACAAGCCCTGTCCTTTAAGTTATGAGAAAATAATCAGAAGATCAATAGAGGAGTGGAGGCTGCATCGGAATGACATTTTCATGTCAATCAGTCTGCAGCTTGCAGTTTTGCCGGGGAATCTCTCTCTCTCTCCCTCCCTCTGTCTCTCTTTTCCCTTCCCCAGCTACCCGTTGCTTGATTCATTCATTTGCAGAAGTAAACAAAGCCAAACAAAACAGGGAGGGGAGATAGTGAAGAGTTCAGCCCACTTGCTCTGCTTCTCCTGAAATGGAGTTTAATAGATTTGCTGCTGAAAGTTCACTAGAAGCAAAACTGGGAGTGCATTCTGAGGGCCCGTTCCTCAGACGACTCTTCAGTTGAAAGCTGAGAGAAGTCAGAAGAGAGATGGGGGAAATTCTCAGAGTGTGGGGTACGGGTGTAATTTGGGGGGAGGAAGGGTGAAATTGCACAAAGTGCTGGGTCCATGTCTTGAGCAGCCCACCCACCACATCTAGATACTGTTTAGAGTTAGCATGCCAGCTGCACTTGGGTGGTTTAGATATAGTCCAAGGCTAAATGCCTGGAGCTAAAGACCTTCGCTTTCTCTAAGGCAGGGGTTGGCAACCTAAGGCCCATGGGACACAAGTGGCCCATGGGGGTTGTTTAACTGGCCCATGGACCACCCGCCGCCTGCTCGGTTGGCTCCTGTGCGCCACGCTAAATCTGCACGGAGCAGAGCGGGGATAACCTTCCGCGATGCTGGCCGGCTTCCCATTGGCTGAAGGAAGCTCCTGCAGCCAATGGAATGGGAAGCTGCGCACGCCTCCTCCATGCCAGAAGGAGCGTCAGAAATAGTGTTTGAGCATGTGTGTGTGGTGCTGGAGGAGACTCTTGAGAGTCCCATGGACTGCAAGAAGATCAAACCTATCCATTCTCAAAGAAATCAGCCCTGAGTGCTCACTAGAAGGACAGATCCTGAAGTTGAGGCTCCAGTACTTTGGCCACCTCATGAGAAGAGAAGACTCCCTAGAAAAGACCCTGATGTTGGGAAAGATGGAGGGCACAAGGAGAAGGGGACGACAGAGGATGAGATGGTTGGACAGTGTTCTCGAAGCTACTAACATGAGTTTGGCCAAACTGCGAGAGGCAGTGAAGGATAGGCGTGCCTGGCGTGCTCTGGTCCATGGGGTCACGAAGAGTCGGACACGACTGAACGACTGAACAACAACAACAATGTGCGTGTGTGGACACCCACACACACACACATGCACATGCACACTCTGGCCCACCACGGCATCTGCGGGGCCGTGAAGTGGCCCAAGCCACAAACACTTTGCCGACCGCTGCTCCAAGTAATGTGTGCACGTGCAGAGGCAGGTATAAAGAACAAGGCTACATTCAGAAGCATTCAGTTGTGCTGCCGATTTCTGCCCCCCCCCATTTCCCCCCTTTGAAGTGTATTTACATTTGCTCCCTTTATGGCAGCCGTCGATATTCTTTGTCATCTCCCCTTCCTCTTTGCTATCTTTCAAATCCTTCTGTTGATCCCTTAGTTATTAAAAAAATAAAATGTGGTCATCCAGGTCTCTCTATCCAGTCCTCAGAACTCTCCCCAGGCCACACCCCTCATTGGCTCCCCTCACTGGCTGTGCTTCACACCCAAGTATTTTGCCTGGCTTGAATGTATCCTTAAGCTCCAAGGATGCCTTTAACACACACGTATGTATGTGTAGAAGCCAGCCCACCATACAAAGATAACATTTACATTCCTTGCTCTGCCCGCTTGTGCCTTTGGCCCTGCCCACAACCGGCATGTGGGCCTTTCAAGGTAACCCAGAAGAAAATGCAGCCCAGATGGGAGATGCCAGAGATTGAATCTGCAGCATTCCCTATGCAAAGCATGTCTTGTCCATTTGAACTATGCTCTGTCTCCCTGAAAAGAGTGGTTAAAATAGATAGCTATCCACCAGGGCATAGATATCTATTTGTATAGTTTATTCGTTGTACTCCTGATGGAATCCCATCTAGTTAGATGTCTGATAAGATTGATGGGAAAATAAGCCCTGTGGAAAACACCGCTTCTGAGTTCCTGGGCATATAATTGAAGCTTACCTGAGACCTTTGATGAGCAATCAGCAGCGTCACCTTTTGAACTGCTCAGGATGACAAGAGATCTAATATTTTCATCTAAACTTTTCTGTCACAAAGTCTCCAGAGCAGCTGATGGATCAATACTAAACAAACTGGGCACTGGGCTGTGACCAAATGTCATTCTCTGTGTGAGCTGTCAACAGAAGAAGAAGAAAAATGCACAATGTATTGAGCAGTTGGCATGTTGTGGTCAGAACCAGGTTGTCGCCAGAACAGTGGATTATGAACTCCCTCCATGCCTGCTACCTGCTCAGTTCACACCCATGAGTTCTGCAGGAGCATAGTACAAAATCACACCTAGACCAATGGTTAATGAATTCCACCAGCAGATCAGGATAGTGGGCTTACAGGACGGGCCCTACCATTGCACAAATGAGGCAACCACCTCAGGAGACAGGTCATATAATTGTAGAGTTGATAGGGATTCAAAGGGTCACCTAGCCCAATCTCCTGAAATTCAGGAACCAACAGTTAAAGAATTCTTGGCAGATGCTCATCCATTCTCTGTTTAAAAACCTGCAATGAAGGAGAGTCCACCACCATCCAAGGGAGTCCATTCCACTGTCAGCTGTATCACAGTTCTTACCGTCAGAAAGTTCTTCCTGGTGTTTCATCAGAATCTTCTTTCTTTGGTTCCTTCCATTGGCTCAGGTATTGCCCTCTGGAGCAGCAGAAAACAAGTTTGCTCCATCATCCATGGTGACAGATACCGGAGGGCGGTGGCAGTAGCTTCCCAATGGTTACATGTAGTTAGCATAGGAAAGTAGGGATTTATAAGGTTTACTCTTTCTGTCTGACCCTGATGGGTCAGACCAAATGTCCATATAGTCCAAAATCCATGGTGCTTATGAGGAACCCATGAGCAGGGCATGTGAAATAGCAACATTCTGGGTACAATAGCAACATTCTGAGCACAAAAACACTCTCCTGTTCATCACCTCCCAAATTGGTATTATTGACCCTGGAAGTAGCATGTAGACATCATGACTATTGCTTAATAATCATGTAGCCTTTTATAAATCTATAGGGATTTGCTACTCACTTGTTATGAATTGTTGAAATCAGTTGACCCATAACCTGTTAGACTTGGGCCCACCATCTGTTGTTGACACTACACCACACTTTGACCAGTGGGATCAGCAGAGTATGCACAGCTCCAGCAGAGCCTTTCAGCAGAACATCAGAGTTCTCCTGCTTTCCAGTAACCAGCCTTTTCCAGAATTCTTGGTTAAGAAAACTCCTTTCCCACTCAGTTCAGTTCAAAGTATAAAGTGTTTATTGTCTCGTGGCATAAGACAAGCATAAACACACTTGCTACATAAACTTTAAGAGATCGTAGAATTGTAGAGTTGGAAAGGACCTCAAGGGTCATTGAGTACCACCTCCTGCAATACAAGAATCTCAACTAAAGCATCCATGGCAGATGGCCATCTGAACTCTGCTTTAAAAAGGCTGGTACTATAATAAAGCTACTTTTAGAAGTAAAATCTTGTAAAGATACAAGTATACAGAGAGATCCACTAGCACTTTACCATGCTATTTCACCATGCTATACTGAACCATACACCATGCAATGCTCAACTTCTCTATTGATACCGTGTACTGAGCAAAACCTCTTCTTGGTGAATACTTCAAACTCTTGCCACTCTTGAGTTGGCGCAGGAGAAAAGCAGATTTGGCAAAGGATTTGGTTGTGCAATTTGAGCCACCGCATTCACTAAAATGCAGACTGATGTGTTCTTTCTGCAGCTGTCAAAGGAATAGGTTCCACAAATATATATTTTTTAAAACCCTGAGAGTGTAATATCAGTTTGGCAATCTCCACAGATGTTCACAATCAAGAGAATCTGCAAGTGAAAACTCAAGTTGTGCAAAATTTGAGTACTTGGGAACAAGGAGCAATGGGTAGACTTGGCTTCTCTCTCTCTCTCTCTCTCTCTCTCTCTCTCTCTCTCTCTGTGTGTGTGTGTGTATCTCTTACAGGGTTCTTCTATGGATAAAAATTGTAGGTGAACCATTTGCACTGTCCTGAATTCCTCAGAGGAATGGCAAGATAAAACTACAATAAACTAAATAGCAACCAATATCAGTTGAGGCTAGCTTAGTTGCTGATTACCACCGTCCCCTTTAAGAAAGAGTTGAATAACTTCATTAATAAGCATTGTAAAAAACTTGTTCCTTGCATAATGATCAGCTGTCATACAGCATAGATTGCATGATATCACATATGTTTCTGTTGTCCTCAAGGACTTCATGTGTAGGTTGCAATGAACAAGATGAAAGGGGGAAAGAAACGCTTCTCATTTTTGATGGATGTATAGAACACCGGGGGATGAGAATTGCCTGAAACAGAGGTGGGAGCATATTTTTGCATATCAACAATTACGTCGTTTCATCTTCATGAGAACAGTGATGCCTTTTAAATAGGTGTATAGATAACTAAATGAGAACTATGACAAGCATTTCTGTTTCAGTGGTTAAGGTCTAAGAAAACTCTCTCATAAAATCATAGCGACTTGAGAGGGGGCACAAACGATACTTTTGGCATTGTGGCATCACAACAGGGGTCCCATAGGAGCAGTTGGCAATTACTTTAAACAAAGACCAAGAAAAAATACAAATTTGGGGATTCCTGGGGGCCACAAAAAAGCTCGTGGGGGCCAGATATGGCTGACAAGCTACAGGTTAGCCACCACCAGCCTAGTGGTGACTGATTGATCCTTGCCAGAGTATTCACCCATTGTTGGTACCAAAGCATAGGTGGTATCCTTGGAGCATATTGTTCAGTCTGCCAGGCTTGTGACTGAACAAGAAGATATGGTGCTGGCCCTTGGGTAATGAGAGCCTGGTCCAATGAGTGTCCTGATAGATAGCAGGCCTTCTCAGTCCTGATCATGGCTTGCATCCAATGCTAGTCCTATTCAGAGTGGACCATTGAGGTTATCGTACATGACGGGTATTATTGCAGTCAAACCAACAATTCATGTTTTATCAGATAGGCACATGAAGGGGCTGAGGATCACAGAGGTTTCCTGTTAAATTTGCCAGAGAGAACTCTGTGAGATCACTTCCTTTATCTGCCTTGGTAGGAAGCTCTAACACGACATACTTCCTTCCTTTCTGTCTTTCTTCATCATGCCTCCAAGCTGACCACACCACAGCTCAGACCCTATTTTGAACTTAGATTTGTACTTTTGTAATTTAGATAGTAGTTATAAACCTGCCCTCATTTTGCTACTGTAAATGCTGCTTCAAGTCCTAGATTATGTAAGTAAATACTACTTTTGCTTCTTCACAAAACAATTTGTGATTGTCATTTTTAAGGGGGAGACAAGGGAAAATCCAGTCAGCCTTATAGCATCTTGGATTGTTTTTTTTCTAGAAGGTTAAATCAACCTTGTCTTAGCTTCCAAGTTTAAAGTTTCAAAGGATGGTACTAAACAATATATCCTCTCCTGGTGCCTAAACCCATTCCTACAATATTAATCTGAATGAGTCTATTCTGAGGTGAACTTAGTTGGAGACAATCCTATGCTCTCAAGGAGCATAACTGCTTCCAAGAACACAGTTTGAAAACCACCTAGTTAAGAGAACCTACTCATCCTGAATCCCCCCCCCACCTGAATCTTAAGCCTCTAAAATAGGATAGTTTCATGTGTACCATTTTGGCTTATTTCTTGCTCCTCCCTCTCCATGTTAATTTGTACTTCTGGTCTAAGTGCAGCTCTTCAGCAAAGTCCTTCAGGACCATTTTGTACTACACCTCTATCTCCTTTACTATCGGCATCACCTTTCAACTTTCTACTAGCCGTGCATCTCATTAACATGCTGCTTACCTCCATTCACTCTGCTCATTACCAATGCGGTTATATAAGGCAGCTTTGAGCAATGACTCCCTGGAGGTGCTTTCTAGAAGTCCCTGCAAGTTGACACTCCACTGCTGGATCCCAGAGGTACAGCTTTGGTTTTGTCAGAGCCATAAATAAGATGGTTTTCATTGTTATAGCTGCCTCTTTTGTGACATTCTGGGATTTTTTAAAAAAGAAAACACAGGTGCCTGGGTGAATGCGGTGACAATAAAGAGCTGAATATTTCCCCCTTGACAAGATGGAGAAGAGACAGCACAAATTCTTGCTGTATAAAGGAGCCTCTATCAGCTTGCAGTGTATTTTATGGCTCAATTTGAGGTGCTGTTGAGGAGGATATATAAAGCTATAAAGTCTAGACCCATGGCTCTTGGGAAGGATGCTGACTAATTTAATTGCATGTAAAGCCCATTGAAATCAATAGTACTTGGGTTAACTGGGACTCACTTTTTGCTCTCATTTCAGTGGGACCTAAATACTACTACTAGTAGCAGCAGCAGCAGTAGTTTTATTTGTACCCAACCCATCTGACTGGGTTGCCCCAGCCACTCTGGGCGGCTTCCAACAGATATAAAAACATAATAAAACATCAAACATATGTCTTCTAAAAGTTGTATAGTTATTTATCTCTTTGACATCTTATGGTAGTGTGTTCCACAAGAAAGGTGCCACTATCAAGAAGATCATGTGCTTGGTACCCTGTAACTTCACTTCTTGCTGCCAGAAGTCCCTCGGAGCTGGACCTCAGTGTCCGGGCTGAATGTTGGGGGTGGAGATGCTCCTTCAGGTGTACAGGGCCAATGATGTTTAGGGCTTTAAAGGTCAGCACCACACTTTGAATTGTGCTCAGAAACATCTTGGGAGCCAAGTACCAGCAATGGCCCTGTAGTCTTCCAGTTTAGGATCTCATGGGAGGTATGGTGATGTCTGATGGGACAGAGGCCACCTTTGAGGAGCATAGTGACAGCAAGGCAAGTCTAGCACTTCAGTCAAATCCAGTAGGCACTGTCAGAATCTAAAAAGGATGGCAGGGCAAAAGCCACTTTATCAGGACCTTGGAGAGCTCACAGCAGCTACCACTGTGATTTGATTCTATCTGGAAGAGTTGTTGCCTCAACAGCATATGGAAACCTTCTGAGGTCTTATGGAAGCTGGCTGGCTTGAACCTCTCACCAGCCCTGCCCTCTCTGTGGAGTGGCTTAAAGAGTCGTTCTGTAACCATTGGCGCCTATGATATGAAGGCAGTGAGGGATGAATTGGATGGAGTCCCCTGAACTGGAGATTTCACACCTTCTGGCCTGATTGATCTGGGAGCTGGGGGTGATGGCTCCCCCCTGATGCTGCCCTTCCCTCTCAGTCTGCTTGCAAGCCATTTGGAGGACTGTAAGCACAGAACATGACACTAATATACTCTTGATGAAACCCCTTGTGCTCCACTATCACTTTTGATATTGACAAGAAATGGTCTTTTTCATTCTGTACATTCTCCGTAAGAGGCATTCTTGCTAGGAGAGCCAGTTTGGTGTAGTGGTTAAGAGCGGCAGACTCGTAATCTGGGGAACCAGATTCGTGTCTCCGCTCCTCCACATGCAGCTGCTGGGTGACCTTGGGCTAGTCACACTTCTTTGAAGTCTCTCAGCCTCACTCATCTCACAGAGTGTTTGTTGTGGGGGAGGAAGGGAAAGGAGAATGTTAGCCGCTTTGAGACTCCTTCGGGTAGTGAAAAACAGGATATCAAATCCAAACTCTTCTAGGTGCTCCTCGATGCTGGGGCTCTTTTCCTTTGGAGACTCATCAAAATCCAGGGGAGCTAGGGATGTGGTGATAACTTCAAAAGGAAATTTGTGAAAGTCATTGAGGATGAATCCGTTGATAGATACTGGTCATGAAAGACTATATTCAGCCCTTCAGGATGAAAAGAAGAATGCAATTGAAGGCCAGTTGCTGGGAAACAACAGTAAGAGAATGCTATTGCCCTGATGTGGGCTTCCTGGAGGCATCTAGCTAGTCCTAGTGGAAAATTGGATGCTGGACTAGATGCACCTTCTCCATGTTCCAGCTGAGGTCTTCTTATGTTTGCATGTTATTCTGATATGAAGGGATACTGCAGAACCATGATAGTTCCCAAGCGTTTGAGATGGAGCAGACCAGGATTACCGTAGTAAATAAAATAAGATGAGCAGGTGACATCTTTCTCCAAAGGTTGGGAACAATGTCAGAGACACTGAAAATAATTCCGTCTAATCCTAAATGCATTGAAATCCTAATCCTAAATGAACTAAAATCCCAGGCTATATGTTAAAAGGTGCCTTACAGAAAGGTGCCTTACAGAATATTACCTGGTTCAGTTTATTAAGTTGCAAAGCTCATAATGCTTGGCTTTGCCAAGCCAGAAGTGAAATATAAAGTGAAATTTGGCAAATGTGTGCTCTGTGCTCAGACTAATTTTAGCTGCCCCTTTCCCTTAAAAAAACTCTTATGGTTAGCTGTGAATCTATGGGAAGTACAGAGTCAGCTGCTTTGCTTCTTTAATGTTAATGTAATGAGATGAAACTCACATGGATTGCTGTAAACTATGGGTTCAGATCACCCCATTTAGCTGCCTTCTGTTTGGTGGGTATCTTCTCTTTATTTGGATTAATCTGTCCAAGGCTTCCCCCACCTTGTTTCTAGATCGGTTTGTTTTGTCATAGGTGGGATACAGTGGCCTTGACGTTCCAAACGTCCATACCTGATTCTTGGACCTAGAATTAACAGGGGAAATGGAACTAGGAGCATGCCCAGATCACAGTTGGTGGCAACATTGAGATTCTTTAGTTGTGATTCCTGCGTTGCAGGGGGTTGGACTATATGACATTTGGGGTCAATTCCAACTTTACATTTTTATGGTTCTGTAATTCCAGGCTTGGAAAGGTCTCTTGGGAACAGATGGGAAAGGTCTATGAACCACAATATGCAATGATGGCCAACACTTGGATGGTTCTAAAAGAGGATTAGACAAATCCAGGGAGGATAAGGTGTTATCCTGCCAGCCATGTTAGTTATGTTCAACCTCCAGTGTTGAAGGCAGTATGCTACTGAATACCAGATGCTGGGAATCACAGTGGGGAGAGAGATGTTGTACTCAAGTCCTGCTTGTGGGCTTCCGAGAGGCATCTGGTTGGTCACTGTGAAAACAGGATGCTGGACTAGATGGGCCTTTGATGGCATCAAGCAGGTCTTCTCTTGTGTTCTTATGTTCTGGTTCCACATTGACATCTGGAGAGTTCACCCATCGCTATTTAGAAGAAGTAAGATTTCATTGTTTAACTGACTTTTGAAAAGTTGCTGAAATGTGCATGAGATTGTTGTGGAGGTGGGGGGATGATTAACAAAATCAATCCTCCTGGCAAACTGGGAATATCCCCTCACTCACCCAAGTTTAGGATATCCCACCATTCTTCAGCAGAGTTTCTTTTTCTTTGAGGAAAAAGTAAGTGGCTCGTGTGAATGTAAACAAAGTTTTATTAATAAAGAAAACTGTAACCAAATAACTGTCACATATGGGAGTTCCCCTACCCCTTGTGGTAGCTCAGAGATAAGAATCAACAAGCATTTGGTAGATTTATTGTCCTTTTATTACAGCATTATGTTGTGAGCACAAACAGCCAACACTCCGCAAGGATATCAGTTGCCTACTCTGACTCCTTCCCACTTCCACGGCAGGAAGCACGCAAATGGGAAGTTCCTCCCTGCCCGCTGCATCTCCTTTGTTCTCTGTCACGCTCGGATCTCCGAGTTCAGAGGGAGGGAGGGAGGGAGGGGGAGGGAGGGGGTTCTCCCCCACTCTCAATTGATGTATCGCTCAGCTGCTCCCTCCCTTCTGGTTGCTTAGCCACTGTCTCATAGCTGGGTAGCTCCTCTCTCAACTGAGCCGCTTCTGTGTCTGCCTGTCTCTCTGCTTCTGGAAATGCTGGAAGCAGCGGGGGGCAGCAAATATTTCCCCTCCTGTTAGGAGCAGATCTCCCTGCGATTGCATCCCCCAATCTTCCTATCCAGACCAGTCCCTGACATCATCCCCCTCTCCAGAACTCTCCTCCTCTTCCTCTTCCTCCCTCCACCCTTCCGGTTTAGGTCTGTTGGGGTGACTACTATAAAACTCCCTTTGCAATTCTGGGGCATGAACGTGCTCTGCATATTCCCACGACCTATCTTCAGGCCCAGACCAGTCCCTGGCAATAACATAATGAGAGAAACTAAATACAACAATATGAGGTAAGTCTGAGGCAAGAGGCAAGAAGAGGCAGTTGGTCCCTCTTAACAGAACACAATGCAGGAAGGAGCTCATTCCAGAGCATAACACACAAGCCCAGCCCACCAGATACAAAACATTCTACTGATCAAATTAGGCCCCAGTGTTTTTCTTACACAGATCCCTCTGAGAAAAGTTGCTAGTTTTGTTAAAACTCCCCCCCCCCTGCTTCTCTTGAAATTATTCAGATGGTACATCTAATCAAGAACCTCCAAAATTATCTCAATAACTTCCAAGTGTTTGTTCTGGCTCCTGTTTTGTTATAACTGTTGTCATGCATTTGGGAGCTTACTTATTATAGCACTATGTGCCAAAATATCTTAAAACAGTTTTGTTTTTTTTAAAAAAAGTAATTTCACTTCAGGTCAAACTCTGCGGCAACTTGGAGATGTTTCGGCGTCCACCCCTCCCCTCCTCTGGGAGATGTTGTTTCTGGGAGAAACTGACTGAACTGCATTCACACAGGTTCTATGGGACTTAGAGAGGGAGTAGACTAGGCAAGAAAGTAACTGGGCTTTCATGGATGCTGAATTCATTGACCTAAATGGCAAGAACAGTGTAGGTTATTCCACCAACCGCTGCCTGTGCAGTCCTCAAGTGCGGTCAGAGAGACAGTCTAAAAGTCTTCAAATGTCCCCTGCCACATGTATATCCAAAACATGGGGCAGAGATAGGAGACCTTTTTAATTCTGAGGGCCTGTATTTGATGTTGTTGTTCAGTCGTTCAGTCGTGTCTGACTCTTCGTGACCCCATGGACTAGAGCACGCCAGGCACCCCTATCCTTCACTGCCTCCTGCAGTTTGGCCAAACTCAGGCCAGTTGCTTCGAGAACACTGTCCAACCACCTCGTCCTCTGTCGTCCCCTTCTCCTTGTGCCCTCCATCTTTCCCAACATCAGGGTCTTTTCCAGGGAGTCTTCTCTTCTCATGAGGTGGCCAAAGTACTGGAGCCTCAACTTCAGGATCTGCCCTTCCAGTGAGCACTCAGGGCTGATTTCTTTAAGGATGGATAAGTTTGATCTTTTTTGCAGTCCATGGGACTCTCAAGAGTCTCCTCCAGCACCATAATTCAAAAGCATCAATTCTTCGGCGATCAGCCTTCTTTATGGTCCAGCTCTCACTTCCGTACATTACTATTGGGAAAACCATGGTTTTAACTATACGGACCTTTGTCGGCAAGGTGATGTCTCTGCTTTTTAAGATGCTGTCTAGGTTTGTCTTCTACATACTTTATCCTCCATCCAGACAAGCAAGAGGCAATCTCAGATATTAAGGACAGAGCCAGTGCCTCTCTTGTTCTCTTATGATGGCAATGGCGCCCACCTGAGAGATGCTGGAAGTGGGTTCTGGCGAGTACCAGCAAGTCCCAGCCAGAAAGATGTAAATCGGGTTCATGAGTAAGTGTAGAAAGGGGAGAGTTCTGAGAGACAGATAGAGAGTCTGAAGGGACACACCTGTGATGTAGGTGGAAGAGTGTCCTTTGCCTCCTGCTCCTGCTCAAAATAATTCACACCCCATTGGCCCTGCATTTGACACCCACACATTCAGCATTGAGAATTATGAATTCTGATAGGCTCCCTTCTCAAATGTGGTAATATACTGACACCCCCACATAGGGGTTCCACACTAGTGACACACTAGGATCTAGAAGAAGTGGATCCCAAACAAATGAAGAGTATGGAGAACCATAGCTGTCAACTTTCCCTTTTTTCTGGGAAATTCACCTATCAGTAAAAGGTAAAGGGACCCCTGACCATTAGGTCCAGTCGTGTCTGACTCTGGGGTTGTGGCGCTCATCTCGCATTACTGGCCGAGGGAGCCGGCGTACAGCTTCTGGGTCATGTGGCCAGCATGACTTGGCCGCTTCTGGTGAACCAGAGCAGCGCACGGAAATGCCGTTTACCTTCCTGCTGGAGTGGTACCTATTTATCTACTTGCACTTTGACGTGTTTTCGAACTGCTAGGTGGGCAGGAGCAGGGACCGAGCAACAGGAGCTCACCCCGTCACGGGGATTCGAACCGCCAACCTTCTGATCAGCAAGCCCTAGGCTCAGTGGTTTAACCCACAGCACCATCCGCGTCCCCTATCAGTACTATAGTCTATATACAGCACTGGTAGGGGAATTTCCCGGAAAAAGGGAAGGTTGACAGCTGTGTGGAGAACACCAAATAAGTACCCAAGCCTTCAGCATGCACAGAAATGGATAATAGAATTCTCTGACTGATCGCTAGCATCAGCAATCTACTCGCAAGGCTGGAAAACATGGTCACTTGAATTACACAGATTGGCAAGCGATTCGCTGTCCTTTCTCCTGGCCAAATTGCAAGTGTAACTGGAATGGTTGAGACAAGGAAGTGGCACATTCCTGATGCCACTCCACAAACCCATTAAAACAGAAGCTCGCTCCATAATCCATTAACCCAGTGGGCAAGATTTATTTATTGTTTAATCTGGCTCAGAGATTCTTATGTCACCTAGAACTCATCTTCTGGCTGTGTATCTGTTTCTTGTGCTATAGAATATTTTCCAAAATGCTAGTAAAGCCAGCCTGTCTTTTGGCAGGTCTCCGTCCATTGGTCTGTATTATTGCATGCATTTAGAGCTGAATTATGCCAACCGCACAGCTATGTGCATGGCCCATTGAGCAAAAATGGGGAGGAAATGAATGTAGTCCATATTCCAATAATATGCTTAGCTTGATTCATGTCTTGTGGCCACTGCACAATGTCTGATGGGCTGCCTGTCATTTATTGTAGCACAGCTTTTAATAGCTATCCTGCAACCATCATTCATCCTGATGTTTCCATGTACAAAGCTAAAATAGCTCAATAAGGACTGGACTCAGATTTATGCCAAAGCATAAATTGGGGAGGGGGTCGTTTTTCTAGAAAATAAGAGAACAGATGAACACCCTTCTGCACTTTTTTTTTTAAAAAAAATATTTTTTATTAAAGATTTTCTTGATTTACAAAGGTAGTGCAATGTCTCTCTCATACTTTTCCATATAACATTTTTACAAATCAGTTTTTTGTTGTTGAGACATTAGGAAGAAAAGGGGGAAAGAGGTGGGTGCCCACCTTCTGCACTTTTGAAGGGGAAGGGTATTTCTGGAGGCCGGCTTACTGGGACTTTTTAATGATGATGGTGATGATGCGGAGTACTGAATTTAAGATAGGAAAAATGAAAAACTGAGATACTGAAATTGACAGATTTGCACATCTCCATCTATGTGACGGAGAGAATCCAGATACGTTTGACTTCTGCCTCGGTTTACCGCTTTATTCTGAACAGCTGTGCTGATTCCATCCCTTATTGATTTCATTGCATGGTGCTCAAGAGAAGAATCACACAGCAGAGGGATATATTGTGGTTTACTTTGGGTAGCTTGTTTGAGTTAATGGCTTGTCCCATGAGGAGTTCCAGTTCTAAGCTATGGAATAGGAGAGAGCCCAGACAAGCTCATGAACTGAACAAATTGACCTTTGAGAAGCTGCTATAAATGACCATGTATTGTGTTCAAAAAGAAAGCATTTTGATTTATTGACTTACTGTTTGCTTGAAATACAAAACTGCCACGGTGCAGGGGGAGACTTTAATCTCAGGAGGTAGAGGATGTTTTGAAAGTGACTGTAGTACTTCTTTACAAGGAATGGAAGGGGGGATGATTCAGTTTGTTCCTAAGAGCGAATCTAGCTAATTCACACTTTTCAAAGCAGTATACGAACAAAAACACAGCCATCCTTCAAAATTCGCACTTCTCTGAATTTTGCAATGCATTTCTCCAGCCAAATGATATGTGCAAAAATGCATATACTAGGGTAAAGTGTATATTGATACCTCTGTAAGTAAAAATAGCATACAAAATGCATTATAATCAGGGAGATTGCTTTTCAAAAATATGCATAATAAGCCAAATTCCATACCAATATGTCTATATCAGGAGAAATTCATGATGAATTTTCATGAGGATTTTTTTTTTTTTTTAGAAAATCACAAACTGATATAGAAATGTTGAGAACTGAACTTAAGCTGGGGGGGGTGGAAATGAAAAACAGAGAAATTGAAATCTTCACCCAGCTCTGTTCTCCTAACCAGCTTGTTTGGGGAGGAAATGTTTTAAAATGCATAGATACGATTTTTCAGAGGGTATAGCTGAGTCTGGGAGTGGTGGAGAAAACTTAGAGTACAAATCCAGAATGAAGGAGGAAAATCACAATAGGTGGGATTAAAAGAGAATTGGACAAATTGATGAAGATAAGGCTATCTACATCTACTGGGCATGATAGCCAGGATCTCTTAGTTGCTGGGAATCACACATGAGTACAGACAGGGCCAGCCCATGCATGAGGCAAGGTGAGGTGGCCACCTCAAGCAGCAGGATCCACTGGGGCAGCAGATCTTGCCTACAAGGAGTGCTTTACCCACCACTGCTGCTGCAGTTGTAGCAATAGCTGTGGTGTGCTCCTTGGAGGCTGGATCTGCCATCTCCTTGCCACTCCACCCCTGCAGTGGCCTCTTGGTGAATAAGAGGCACTGCTGGTCTCCACCACCCCCCTTGTTCCTAATGTAGATCGTCATTCACCCCTTTTACCTTGGCCAGAGATGGGGAGCATTTTGTGATTTGCCTAAGGTGCCAAAACATGTTGGGCTGGCCCTGGGTGGAGTGCTGTTGTACTCAGGTCCTGCTTCCAGGCTTCCTGTAGGCATCTGGTTGGTCATTGTGAGGACAGGAAGCTGAACTGGATAAAGGTTTGAACTGATCCAGCAAGGCTGCTCTAAAGTTCTTGTGCCAACCCTTATCTTACAACTGGAACCACATGATTGTGTGAGGAGCCTTGAGAGACCCATCTCCAATATTGTCCCCCACATCCATCCCAGCCACCACAGTCAATGGTTGGAGATGATGGTCTTTCTTTCTTTGGCGATCACTCGTAGCTGAGTAAGATTGTCTTCCATAAACATGGTTTTAACAATGAGTCCGTAAGTGACTGTGGAGGCCAATTCTGGATCCGCACGTCCTTCCACAGTGGGGACATTGGTTTCCGAGTGAGAGTTGATCATGCTGTGGATTTGCCAAGCGTGCTTTCCTCTGAGCACGTTTCTCCCTTGCGTCCTGAGTTCAAGTGTCTTCAAAGCCCATGATACTTTTGGTAAAGGCTGTTCTCCAACTGGAGCTCTCGCAGGCCAGTGTTTCCCAGTTGTCGGTGTTTATACTACATTTTTTTTTAGATTTGCCTTGAGACAGTCTTTAAACCTCTTTTGTTGACCACCAGCTTATTCCACAACATTTGGAGGGCATCATGTAGAAGGAAACTGATTTAGACCACATCATCTGAGTATGATACCAGTGGTGATGGGGAAGGGCTGTAGCTCAGTGGTAGAGCATCTGCTTTCCATGCAGAAGGCCCCATGTTCAATACTTTGCATCTCCATGTAAGTCTGGGAGGCAACCCAGGCAAGAATCCTAGAGACCCACTGCCAGTCAATGGGGGAAATGCTGAGCAAGATGGACCAATGGTATAAGGCAGATTCTGTTGTTCTTATATAGATATCCCCTCTCAGTGGCAATGTACCTTACTCAAAAGTTCTGGCAACATCTGAGCCAGATTTCCACTGAAGGCTTTTACCGAAGTCATCGCTGGCAGCTGTGGCATGCATCCAATATGCACAAAACCTTCCCTGGGAGCAAGGAGGAATGCTCAGTGTATGAAATCCCATTGTGCGCAATAAACACTCTGCAGAACGCAAGGTTGGGCATACTCACTGGAGAGCTGCGTAAACGGAGTGTGGCTGATGTACCCCCGAGGCTCTATTGTAGATCGTTTTTGGTTGCTACTGACATCTCCCAGGCTGCGCTTTTCCTGAGCCAGGATGCTAGCAAAACAAAATGCAGCCTTTCTGATGGTGATAAAGCCACAGAGGGAAATCCTTTTGTTTTCTCAGAGAAAGGTAGCACCACTGTGTATTCAGCCGCTGTTGGATGGCTTGCAAGTTTGCACCGTTCTAGACATATACTATCTCTATGTCTGACAGGCCTGAAATGGAGCTGGTTTTCTCTTTCAGTAGCAGGGGAGAGCAAATGAAATGTACACTGAGATCTGCAATTTATTTTTTTTAAAAAGGCTGCTGATTTTGACTCAGAGAACACTTGGCTCACCATGTGTGCCTTATTAGTTTCAGGGACATAAAAAAAATCGTGTTATTTCTCCCAAAGTATAAAAGAATGTTGACAAAATCTAGGCTCCTTGCCTCTTTTCCCAGTTCTGCCCATATCCTTACATTCAAATATGTGGGGGGGGGGATTTCCAATTACTGCACCCCAAATTAACGCAGCTGTCACTGTTTATGGCTGTATCCTGGAAGGGAGACATCAGTATTCTGTATTTCTTTTGGTTGTGCTTGTTATGCTACTACACACACACACACACACACACACACACACACACAGTTACCTTGCAGTGAATTAGCTGTGCTGGAGAAAACTAAGTGAAATCTCCCTGGACGATCTCTGACTAATTCAACAGCTACTCGTCAACACAGATTCCTAATTATAGCCCACTGAACAGCTCCTTTTGCACAAGGGATGAAGCAAGAACTGCATAGTTTTCATCTGAACAATGATGGAAAACGATCACGAAAGCCAATTTAGAAGTCAAAGGTTGTTTTGATCTAGAACCCTTTCACAAGTTAGCCTGGCAAAACAAAACAAAAAACTCTGTGTGGCCGTAAATGAATGAAAGTCCATTTTCCAGGTGGAATTCCCCCCCCCCAGCTGCAGACTGAGTTAGGACTAAACCCTACCCCTCCACCCATGGTGAGAGTGTTTCATGAAAATTCACTTCCTGCAATACTGGGAATTCTGGCAATAATTCCAGGGGTATCTGAAAAGGGCTGAAAATGCTCGTTCAGAGCAATAGCAAGAAATAATACCCTCATTCGGATTTGGCTTTTGGGTGTCATCATGTGACCAAATCTGATTAGGGATAGACTGAGGAACCAAATTCCATTCTGTTTCAGTTTCACTTGTGCTCAACCATAGGTCCCTTCCTTCCCACTTTGGATGGACATTTTGTAACAAAGCACAGGGAGTCTGCAATTAAATTGTACACATTACGTACATAAAAGTTGTATTTTTCAGATATGATTCAAAGCATTTCCCCCCACAAGACATGCATTTTGGTATGCATTCCTTTAATGTAACATATATATTTTTGTGTGCATTTCATGCACACTGAAACTACAATGCAAAATCAAGATAAAAGCATATTCTGTGTTGCATTCAATTTCAGGAGCATCCAATCAGGTTGGCCCACTGCGAAAAGCAGGCCAAACAAATTCCTCTCCCATCCTTAAGTCTGGCTATGTGATGCTATCACTCTGGCTATATGATCCCTGAAAAGCTGGAACCTATCATTAATAGGTAAAGGTAAAGTGACCCCTGACAGTTAGGTCCAGTCGTGGACGACTCTGGGGTTGTGGCGCTCATCCTGCCCTACTGGCTGAGGGAGCTGGTGTACAGGTCATGTGGCCTGTATGACAAAGCCGCTTCTGGCGAACCAGAGCAGCGCACGGAAACGCCATTTACCTTCCCGCCGCAGCAGTACCTATTTATCTACTTGCACTTTGACGTGCTTTCAAACTGATAGGTGGGCAGGAGCTGGGACCGAACAATGGGAGCTCACTCCGTCGCGGGGATTTGAACTGCCGACCTTCTGATCAGCAAGCCCTAAGCTCTGTGGTTTAACCCACAGCGCCACCTGTGTCATTATTAATCTTATCATTAATAAGATTTATTTATTTTTTAAATGCACATAAGCAGCTAGCATGAGTTTGGCCAAACTGCAGGAGGCAGTGGAGAATAGGGGTGCCTGGCATGCTCTGGTCCATGGGGTCATGAAGAGTCGGACACGACTGAACAACAACAACAACAAAGCAGCTACTTTGAGATACCAGGAGTGAAAGAAGGGTATCTTGCAGAAGCATATGATTGTAACTCAATATTTCTTTCACCTGCAAAAATCCAGCTCATCCCTAATTTAAAGTGGTGCAGTTGAAAATAAAATTTACCACCACCCCACCTAACATTTATGAGAATTAGATCTCTGGGACGTGTGGCCCTTACATTAAACAGCTTGGAGTTAAATATAAAAACACCTTTCCTTTTTTTTACCATACTTTAATGGACATACATATGAGACGTTCCAGCCTGCTGAATGGTCAAAAAATGGCATTTGCTTCCCCCCCCCCAGGCACTGAAAGAGGCATTGGTCAGCAAGGACTCCCTGGAGCCAAGCTTTCTCTCTCCATATTTCTGCTCCCTTCCTCACCCTCAGCTCATATGTTCTGCAAGTATTAAAAAAGGAAGAAGGGAAATCACAATTTGATGAAAGCTCTCCAGGCCTGAAGAGTGTTTTCTCTTGGCAGCTCCAGACTTTCCTTTTGGTCGTGTTCTGACTGTGCTCGTTTTGGCTGTCCCAGCCATCTTGAACAATCCTCTTTGACTCCCTCCTCCTCCTCAGCTTCCTGTTTGTTCACAAAGATTGTGTACAAGGACTTTCTGATCTCATCTGGTTCCTATTTAAGCTCTTATGCAACACCACTCAAGCTTATGAGCCTCTCATGGGTTGGACACCCAGAGGAGTAAAATCATTCCATAGAAGGAAAGGCCTGACTTCGATGGTCTAGCACTGGCCTGGTGGTCTAGAAGCAAATTGGGATAGCCAGCTTAAGTTTGTGGTGCTTTTTAATTGATTTTTTTTAAAATGCCATTTTATCAAAGAAAGGAAAAAGAGGAGAAGAAGAAAT
The DNA here is from genome assembly GCF_009819535.1 of Lacerta agilis. Classification (NCBI taxonomy): domain Eukaryota; kingdom Metazoa; phylum Chordata; class Lepidosauria; order Squamata; family Lacertidae; genus Lacerta; species Lacerta agilis. The sequence goes on along the minus strand of NC_046321.1, from coordinate 8,793,687 downwards.
ACAATTTTAAAAGAAAGAGAGAGAAGAGGGAAAACACACACAGTCACACAAACACATTGCAATTATATCTGTCGCGGAAACTCGCAGAAGATCTTTGTAATCACGAGGAGTCAGGTGGCATATCCTCCTCCCTTTTCCATCCTCAGTCTTGAAATTAGCAAAGTAATGCTTATCTATGGTACGTGCCGAAAGGAAGATGTCCAGCTGTAATAAGTTGCTGGTGAGGAAGATACAATTAGTTGTGAACACCTTCAGCTGCCAATGACCTTAGCCAAGCCACACCCAGGTGCCTGACCAGTCGGGAATGGTACCTGATAGCCAGGTGGAATCAATCAAACCTATTAAATTAACTTTATAAACAAAGGAGTGGAGGGGACCGATTGGGCTTTGCCACAGACCAGGTACCAGGTGCTGTGGGTTTCCTGGCGTGGGGGGTCTCTCTCGCCGCTCCTTTGGGGCCCCGGGCGGCAGAAGAGGAGATTGTGCTTGGGCTTTTATCAGGTATGCTACATTTGTCTGCTGCTGATTGTATCTAGAAATAAAAGCATATTTGTTCTTCTTCCATTGGTGTGTTCATTGGATCCAGACTCCAAAAGAACCCTGCCCCTTGGCAGGACAATATCCCATTCTTTTTCCTCATTTAATCCCCACACGAACCCTGTGAGGTAGGTCAGGCTGGGACTGTCCCAAGGTTCAAGTGGGGATTTGAATGCAGGTATCCCAGATGGGACCCAGGTGGCGCTGTGGGTTAAACCACAGAGTCTAGGGCTTGCTGATCAGAAGGTCGGCAGTTCGAATCCCTGCCATGGGGTGAGCTCCCATTGCTCGGTCCCAGCTCCTGGCCCACCTAGCAGTTCGAAAGCACGTCAAAGTGCAAGTAGATAAATAGGTACCGCTCCAGCGGGAAGGTAAACGGCGTTTCCGTGCGCTGCTCTGGTTCGCCAGAAAGTGGCTTTGTCATGCTGGCCACATGACCCGGAAGCTGTCTGCGGACAAACGCCGGCTCCCTCGGCCTATAGAGCGAGATGAGCGCCGCAACCCCAGAGTCGGACACGACTGGACCTGATGGTCAGGGGTCCCTTTACCTTTACCTATCCCAGGTCCTAGTCCAAGACTCTAGCCACTGCATCACACTGGCTCTCCAGCGGGTCCTATTATGGATGCAGTGATGGTGAATACACAAAGTTTAAATTAAACATATAAGTTAATATAAGTCCTCCCTGTGTCAATAGCTATCCACATGAAACTGATGCCTATATGAAATATGTCCAAATCAGACAATTATGTAATAGATAGTGGGTATTTAGCCTTCCAGGCTTGGACTCTAAATTTCTCAGCCCCCATGAGGGCTCACAAAATCCTTGTTTGTCTAAGTGTCTGAGAGCAGCTCAGCCTCTGCCTGAGTGGCAGGTTAGCCAGGATGAGGAATCTGCTTGATATCAGAAGCTTTATAGAAGCAGACAGACCACGCCTTGTTGTGTGGCCTGTTCATGTCTGCTCCTATATGGAATAACTTTCATGTCCCTTGTATTTAGAGAATGTAAGAGCACAGGAGGCTGCCTTAGGCAGAGTCAAACCACTGGTCCATCTCGCATCTCTCCAGAGTTTCAGGCATGGAGACTCTCCCACCCTAGCTGAAGATAACAGGGAATGACTCTGAGACCTTCTGCATGCAAAGCAGATGCTATACCAGTGAGCTGAAACCCTTTCCCTGAACAATAAAGGCCAGCATGGTGTAGTGGTTAAGAGCGGCGGACTCGTAATCTGGTGAACCAGGTTCGCTTCCCCGCTCCTCCACATGCAGCTGCTGGGTGACCTTGGGCTAATCACACTTCTCTGAAGTCTCTCAGCCTCACTCACCTCACAGAGTGTTTGTTGTGGGGGAGGAAGGGAAAGGAGATTGTTAGCTGCTTTGAGACTCCTTAAGGGGAGTGAAAGGCAGGATATCAAGTCCAAACTCCTCCTCCTCCTCTTCTTCTTCTTCTTCTTCTTCTTCTTCTCTTTTCTACATGTATTATATTAACCCTTGACGAAGGCCACATGCAATGGGACAAGAGTGGTAGCTTCACCTCCATCACCCACACGTGGGAGGCAAATCTATGGAGGAGGGACCCTTTACAACTCATGAAGATTCCCTATGCATCTCAGAACTCTGATTGTCTGCAACCCACTTCCATGATGGCTCACATAACCTTGAGAGGCTCCTACAATTCATTGGAGCATGCACAAAGAGCAGACCTAGGCTATGTACGCACAAGGCCTTTAAAGAGCATTCAAAGCACACACTCTCCCATGAAATGTAGCCATCCCACAACAGTTTCCAGCACACTTAACAAACTACAGTTCCCATTAGCTTTTTTGGAGTGGGTGGCAAATGTGTTTTGAATGTGTTTTAAAGGTCTGGTGTGTGGGCAACCCTGGTAGCAGCATGTGGCATGGTGGGGCAAGTGCCTGATATGCCATATTATTCTGTGTATAAGATGCCCCATATTTTGTGGGACTCTAAATTAAGAAAACACCCCTCAGCACTACTAGTGTATAATGCGAGCCCCAATTTTAAACCTAATTTTTTGGTTTAAAAAAAAGTCTTATACATGGAAAAATATGGTATATCCCAGTGCTGAGTGAAGAAGCCCTAGGCTGAATAGCTGTTGAAGCTACTTTCTCCCATATGCCTCCAAAATGGGGGTGAAACTGGGCCCAACCTTTTAAAAAAAGAGAAAGTGCACAAAAGCATAATTCGAGCACTGCCACAATAGCTCAAAGCCAACATCCTGCTCTCACAGTGGCCAACCAGCGCTCCAATGGGAAGCCAAGTGCAATGGCACTCTCCCCAACTGTGATTTCCAGAAGCTGGAATTCAGAGGCACACTGCCTCCAACAGTGGAGGGAGATCATAGCTTTATCCTCTATGGATTTGTCTAATCCTCTTTCAAAGCCACCTAAGGAGACAACCATCAGCACAACTTATGGGAGCAGACAACATAGCTTAACTATGCAATGGGTGATTGCCCACTTGGTGTTTGGTAAGTTAATGGGGTGTGTGCTCTTGGGATCGGGGGGGGGGTGCATTGTGCCTGAACTTCTCTGGCAATTCCAAAGCCTCCAGAGCTGGGAATATATATATATATATATATATATATATATATATATATATATAATCCCAGCCTCAAAGCTAAACTCTCCAATCCAACTAAGGTTGGTAGTAAGATAATAGAGAAGAGAAGACGCCCTGGAAAAGACCCTGATGTTGGGAAAGATGGAGGGCACAAGGAGAAGGGGACGACAGAGGGCAAGATGGTTGGACAGTGTTCTCGAAGCAACTAGCATGAGTTTGGCCAAACTGTGAAAGATAGGCATGTTGTAAGGTACCCCAAGGGGCATCTAGTCTAACCCCCTGCAATGCAGGAATCTCAACTAAAACATCCATGACAGATGGCCATCCAACCTCTGCTTAAAAACCTCCAAGGAAGGTTTGGAGGCTATAGTCTCCAGAGGAAGACCATTCCACTGTCAAACAGCTCTTACTGTCAGAAAGTCCCCCCCCCCCTGTGTTTCATTGGAATATCCTTTCTTGTAACTTGAAGCCATTGGTTCGAGTCCTACCCTCCAGAGCAGGAGAAAAGAAGCTTGTTTCCTCTTCTATGTGACAGCCCTTTGGATATTTGAAGATGGTTATCTTATCTCCTCTCAGTTTCCTCTTTTCCAGGCTAAACATACCCAGCTACTTCAACCATTCCTCATAAGTCTTGGTTTCCAGACCCTTGATCATCTTAGTTGCCCTCCTCTGCACACATTCCAGCTTGCCAATATACTTCTTAGATTGAAGCATAGTCAACTATGAAACCTATGGGTGGCTGGGTGGCAATTGCAGTCTTATTAAACCCCCAAGTGGCCAATTACGTGGCTTGGATTGCCAGATGAGCCCTCTCTGGCTGGTTGGAAGCAGAACACTAGCCTTGATGTGTCTTTGATGTCACTCAGCAGGTCAGCTCCTACAGTCTCCATGCTCTCCAGCCATCTTGACAGCTCCTTGACGGGCATATAATACAAAACAAACACAGGGGCCAGTGTGTTCTCTGGCCTATTAGTGCTATTTTGCCTTTTGGTTCTATTGACATTTAAACAGAAATAGGAAATTCTAGGAAGTCTATAGAACTATCTGCAATCATGTTGGATTGCATGAACACAAAGCTCCTCTGCCAACAAAAGAACAATTGAGAGTTTATTTGCTGCTGACAGAGAATTTAAATAATCAGAGCACATCTCAGGGGAAATGTGTGACTTTCCAGTGTGCTGGCTGCTCAGGCTTCCATTATTTTAGTCCATTTATGCAATACAAAGCTGAGAAGGGGAAGGGGAGGGGAAACCATACACGTGGCAGGGCAGAATCTACGGCCTTCCAGATGTTGCTAGACTCCAATCCCTACCAGTCCAGACCAATAATCAGGGATGATGGGAGTTGTAGTCCAACAACAGGTTCTGCATCCCTGGGGTAAGACAGATTGCCACTCAACACACCTCCCATTCCAGCTCTCTGTGTCCCAAGACCCCTGCAAAAAGGAAACCAGCAGCAAAAGTCTTATGCCTCCTCCCGGCCACATGATAATTAAACTGACTCATCCCTGCTTGGCTTGGCTTGGCTGATGCATGCCTTAATATGTTGGCCTGGGGGTAGCGCAGTTGGTTTAGAGACAGGCTCAAAGGGGAAAGTGAGGCTTCTAGTGGTAGGAAAGGGTAGAGGTAATTGAAAGGGAAAAGGAAGCCACTTTCTACTGAGCATGTAGACAACATGACTGGTGTTGGGGGGCAGGGAGGATGAGGCAGGGATCGCCAACTGGCACAAGGGCTGCAGTCGCACTTGGCCAACCCTTGTCGGGTGGCACCACACCCACACACCATGCAAACACAGAGGTGCTATCCTACTAAGGAGGCAGGCAGGCAGCGTTTGGCTGAGGGCGGATTGGAGTTGGTTGAGGGAGTGCCTCCCTTTGCCCTAATGGACCAGCCATCTCTGAAAACAAAGCAATTGGGGGGGGGGACAGAAAACCAGTAAATGAAAATGAGGCAGAAGAACCAGCAGAGAGGAGAGGAGAGGAGAGGAGATAAAAATCCCTACCAAATCCTGTTTCATAATTTTGAGGAAATCAGAACAGCTCCAAGAAGCTAGGCCAACATTTGTTAAAGCCCATATGGGTGTTCCGGATTCAGCCAAATTTGTCATTTTGGGTGGAAATGAGTTGGCCTTGTCAACAAATTCCACAATGCCTAAATCCCATTCTGGTCGCTGCATGATAAATGTTGGAATCAAGACAATTAGAAAGGAATTTATTACACATCGTTCGATGGGTCGGTAATGAAAAGCAGATATGATCTATCAAAAGGCAGCTACGCGAAGCAAAACTTATGTGAAGTATGTTTCTCCAACTAGGAATTCGGAGAGATATTTCCCATGCTGACAACATTGCATTCGTTGCAACACCATTCCCCATCCCACCCTGTTGCATTTTTAGAAGCCAGTTCCTGAACTTTTGTCACACACATATAATGCAGCAGAATATGGGCGGGAATAAAAACATTAAGGAGGTAAAGGTGGGAAGTCCCCTTGTTCATTTCGCAAGAGAAACGTATATTGAAATTGAAGTTAATGTGTTTAAGTTTTCAGAATTGAATATATATATATATATATATATATATATATATATATATATATATATAATGTAGAAAACTGGAGATTTTCCATATCGGCCACAGCTAACCTGGCCCATCCAATGCATTTCCTTGAAGTTCGACAGATGTGGAGTCAGGATCTGATCAGCTCATGAATGGCAGAGTGCCCCCACTCCATTCCAGCCACTCTGAACTGCCCAGCTGGATGCAAGAAATAAACGGATAAAATAAATCATCAGGTAGAACTGTTGAGATCCTAGAATCTTGGCCAAGTGTCTAGACAATAAATTTCTGCACCTTCCATGCTCCCCCTTGGCAACACTTAGCAAAAGTGCCAACACTTAGCAAAAGTAGATGGCCTTCGGGACCCTGCAATTTTATGATTTGAGGGGGGCCTGTGAACAGCATGACAGTGGAAACACTGTAAATGGCTTACAGAGCTGTAAACTCAGACGGCGCTTACTTTTACTGGATTTTTAAAGGTCTTAAAAGCCATTTAAAGTGCTCAGCGGGGTTTTTAGAGGGAAGCATTCTTACAGGGCTCTGCTACCTCAGCATGAGCGCCTGAACAGCTTTTATATGTTTCTGAAGAAGTGTGCATGCACACGAAAGCTCATACCAAGAACAAACTTAGTTGGTCTCTAAGGTGCTACTAGAAGGAATTTATTTATTTTTTATTTTGTTTTGACTATGGCAGACCAACACGGCTACCTACCTGTAGCTTTTAAATGGATACCTTTGGAGGACAGAACTTCTCAGAGTGCCTTGGGGCAAGACCTAATATCCACAGAGTAACTTTCTACAAAGGGTTCCTTTGGTTTCATGGATGCAAACATGCCCTTCGAAGTAGAATTGTTGAAATGGGTTTGGAGAAGAGACGTGTGCAGCCCTCACACAAATAATATTCGATCTTAATAAGATGCTTAAATTAAATTAGGCATGTTTGCTTTTTTTTAAAAAAAGAAATGGATATTTAAGAAACTTAAGAAATTAAACTATTCTTAAGTTCATTCAAAATGTCTAGCCAATCTGCTCAGAGGCCCTTCTAGTCTAGCATCCTTCTGCCCCAAATCCAGTGCAAAGGCCTACTATTTATTAGGAAAGTAGGAAGCCACCTGATCAGAACACTGGTCCATGTGGCTCAGCACTGTCAACATGGACTCTCCAGGGTTACAGACAAGGTTTCCCTTTCCTAGCCTGACATGGAGATGCCAGGGATTGAACCTGCGATCTTCCTCAGGCTAAGCAGAAGCTCTGCCACTGAGCTGTGACACTGCCACTAGTCTGAGGAGGACTGGGGAATAGCCAAGGACAGAATATTGCTTTATGAGAGCAACAGTTTCAGTTCTTCCAAAGATAAACTGTGGCATGCTGGATTTGACTGACTTTGGTATTTAAGGATCAGCGATTACCTAGAGCGTTAAGTCAGCTTTTTATCTCTCTCACATTGACCTAATTGCTGGGGCATTCTAAAAGGTTCCCTGCCTGCCATCTCCCATGGTTCCACCTCACCCCTCTCAAACTCTCACGGTAGGGTAAGTCAACTAACAAGACAAGTCCATTTTTGTGTGTCTAATCCAGCAATGTTCAAAAAATAAAGTTCTTTGATTTTTCCTCAGAACCATAAAATAAAAGCTTCTGGTTTGTGTGTGGGTGTGGGTGTGTGGGTGTGTGGGTGTAGCATCATGTCACTTTTGCTGCTATCTGTCGGCGACATTTAGCAACTGCCAATTTGAGAGAGAGGAGAAAGTCACGGGTTGCTGGAAGTTGGCAGGGATATGAAAAGATTGCCCAGCCGCACAGAACGGTTTTTGCAAAGCCCTCGGGATAAAATATTTCCGCGTGATTCGAGAGCAATAGTTTCCCAGTCTTTATATTCCTGCAGACAAGGACTTTCTTTTCCAGATTGTTTTACTCCAGGGTTGAAATCAAAAGCAAAGCTTAGCCTGCGCCGAAAGGATGTGTGCATTTTCTGCAGCGGGTGCTGGAGGAAACTTTTTTTTGCTTGTGGGCCTCATTTCCTTCTGGGAGAACTTCTAGCAGGATACAATCTTGTGGCACCTGTAATATAGCCACCAGGGAGGTGAAAAGCATTCTCCTAATGCTGCTTTCTGGTCCCTGAGTGACAGGAGCTGGACTGAGGAGGAATGGTGGGGGCCACCACCCCTTCTCCTGAACCTTCCCGAGAACAGGAGGACAGTATAGATTTAGTCAAAACAAAATCGAAAATTCTTTCTAGTAGCACCTTAGAGACCAACTGAGTTTGTTCCTGGTATGAGCTTTCGTGTGCAAGCACACTTCTTCAGATACGTGCTACTAGAAAGAATTTTCGATTTTGTTTTGACTATGGCAGACCAACACGGCTACCCACCTGTAACTGGGAGTATAGATTTAGATCAGTGGTTTGCAGAAGGGCATAGTTGCAAGGCTGCAGAGGGCAGAAGCTGGGAATTATTGGAAGAGGAAAAGCAGGAAGAAGAAGCAGCACCAGGGGAGAGACAGCTGACAGACTCAGTGTCCTTGGAAAGCATTCCTGACCCCCCCCCCTTCTCCCAGGACCAGATGGGCATTGAGGGTAGTAGAACAGACAGCTCAGTGGCAGAAGGCTCAGATTAGCTGGCGCAGGACTGACGTAGAATAGGGGTGACAAAGTGGGGGGACTTTCTAAGGAGAGACCGCATTTTTTGTCTCTCACTGTGATTATTAAATAAATTAATTGGTAAGAACTCTTCTTCTTTTTCTGCTTCTTTGCTACCACCGGGGGAGGGACCTGATTCCCCGAAGCCTGACGTGGTTCGTTAAAAAAACTTTTTTAAAAAAATGCCTGCCCCAAAGGTCTTATCTTACTACACTATGGATTATATAGCTATATCTGAAATTTCATGCATATCAGTTAATATCTTGACCCTGCTCCACTGAATTGAAATTTCAGCCTTCACGAGATAGGAAAACAGCCAAGGAAACAGCTATTTTCAGTCAAGATATTAACTGATATGAACCGCCCTACCTGAGGTAGGGTTGGATCCACTGTTAACAGTGTCCTCGATTCCCATTCCCCAGAGCCAATCCAGGAGGATACCATGGTCAATGGCATCAAAAGCCAATGAGGGATCAAGAAGCAGGAGCAGGTCACAGAGATGCTACAGCGATGCCTCTAGTGGGCTCTCCTGCTGCTGCTGTTCTCCCAGCTGCCAGGCCAGATAGAATGGGAAGGGGGCAGTGGAACAGGATAGAGTGGTTCCCAGGGGGATAAAGGTAATGGGACCCCTGACCATTAGGTCCAGTCGTGTCCGACTCTGGGGTTGTGGCGCTCATCTCGCTTTACTGGCCGAGGGAGCCAGTGTACAGCTTCCGGGTCATAGAATCATAGAATCATAGAGTTGGAAGAGACCACAAGGGCCATCCAGTCCAACCCCTGCCAAGCAGGAAACACCATCAAAGCATTCCTGACAGATGGCTCTCAAGCCTCCACTTAAAGACCTCCAAAGAAGCAGAGGCTTGACAGCCATCTGTCAGGAATGCTTTGATGGTGTTTCCTGCTTGGCAGGGGTTTGGACTGGATGGCCCTTGTGGTCTCTTCCAACTCTATGATTCTATGATTCTAAGAAGGAGACTCCACCACACTCCTTGGCACTCATGTGGCCAGCATGACAAAGCCGCTTCTAGCGAACCAGAGCAGCACACGGAAACACCGTTTACCTTCCCGCCAGAGCGGAACCTATTTATCTACTTGCACTTTTGACGTGCTTTTGAACTGCTAGGTGGGCAGGAGCTGGGACCGAGCAACGGGAGCTCACCCCGTCATGGGGATTTGAACCGCCAAACTTGATCAGCAAGCCCTAGGCTCTGTGGTTTAACATACAGCACCACCCGCATCTCAGGGGGATGTTTGGAAGCAATTGGAGGTGGATATCACACCCTGATGGCTGGCTGAGCCCCATGGGTCACTGCCAGTGGGGAGCAGCTGTAATAATAATATCCTAATGTGGCCCCTCAAGCTACTCTACACAAATCAAATCGCATAGTATGAGCCCAGGAGTCAGAGTAGCTTTTAACTCCTGCGGAATATCTAGCCTCACTGTCCAATTTCCTGTGCAGATTTGCGCGGAGAAACTCTATCGCACGGCATTGCCGTGGAGATCACGGCTGAATGACAGCTTTTTTGTTTGCTTAAGGGCTGGCGGATCTTAAATTACGGAGAGAAAGGGCAAGATGGCATTTCTTCCTCAGAGAGAGTCCAATAAATAATAGGAATCCATCAGGAGAGCTGCACTTGAGAGAACATGATGCGCCACACCCTATATTCAGAGAAGGAAGCTTGGAGGGTCTCGAGAAATAATAGCAATGCTTACCCATATATATATTGTGCTTTCAGGTGTTCAAAGTGGTTTGTGTGCACTATCTCCCTGAAATCCTTTTGAGGGCTGCATTCCCCTGTAGGCAACTTTTTAGAGTGGGTGGTGGGGTCACATGTCGGGGTGGGGGGGGCAGAGCAAAACAAGATTGAACAAGAAATGTGACTCTTATAATAAGCTACATCCCAGCTGTGTGAAAGTCAGAGGTATCTATATCTATATACCGTGGTACTTTGGTTCACAAACTTAATCTGTTCCGTAAGTCCGTTCCAAAACCAAAGCATTCCAAAACCAAGGCACGCTTTGCCATAGAAAGTAATGCAAAATGGATTAATCCGTTCCAGACTTTTGAAAACAACCCTTAAAACAGCAATTTAACCTGAATTTCTCTATCTAACGAGACCATTGATCCATAAAATGAAAGCAATAAACAATGTACTGCAGTCACACAATCAATCAATCAATCAGTAGCTGAACTGGGTTCCACACAGTCACAAAAACAAAAAAGAGAGAGCCGAAAAAACAAAAAAGCAAAATAAATAGCAAAAACAGACAGACCTCAGTGTAATACTGAAAATGGAAGTGTGGCTCTCAGATTGGAAGTGTAACACTCAAAAGGGAGCACGTTCAGCTTCTGAAAAATGTTCGCAAACCGGAGCACTTACTTCTGGGTTTGCAGTGTTTGGGTTCCAAATTGTTTGAGTACCAAGGCGTTTGAGAACCAAGGTACCATTGTAATCTATATATCTATCTATATCTATCTATATCGAGAAGGAATATGACCTGGAGAAACTCCCAGTGGAGAAAGAGAACCCCCAGTTTTTTGGGTCTCCATCCTTTTTAAAAATCAAATATGAGTTCTGTTCCTCCATGTTGCATATGTAGGACCACGAGGTTGAGGATATCTGAAATATCTCAAGGGCTGTCACATGGAAGATGGAGCAAGGTTGTTTTCTCCTGCTCCGGAGGGTAAGAACCCGAATCAATAGCTTCAACTTACAAGAAAGGAGATTCTGCTAAACACCACGGAGAACTTTTTGACAGTAAGAGTTGTTTGATGGTGGAACGGACTCCCCCAGGAGGTGGTGGACTCTCCTTCCTTGGAGGTTTTGAAGCAGAGGTTGGATAGCCATCTGTCATGGATGCTTGAGTTGAGATTCCTGCCTTGCAGGGGGTTGGTCTAGATGACCCTCAGGCTCCCTTTCAACTCTGTGATTCTAGGCTTCTAGGATATGGGATGCTTGCCAAAGAACACCTCATGAGTTCAAGGCAGAGGTGAGATTTGAACTAGCAACCTCCTGATACATCATCCAGGCACCACCTGCACTATGCTGTATCATAATTTATTATCGATTCATTGGTTGAACTAATCAGTCACTTTTTAGAAAAAGGAAAAACAACTCAAAGCAACACAGCAAAAAAACACATGCATTTAAACCAGCATAAAAACAGAGAGAAATAAATCTAATTTTTAAAGCAGATGTGTCTCCCCCCAAAGAACCCTGGGAACTGTAGTTTGTTAAGGGGCCAGAGAGTTGTGGGGAGACCCCTATCCCCGCTCTCAGAGCTATAATCCCCGCAGTGGTTTAACAGTCAGTCCCTCTTCCCAGGGAACTCTGGGAATTGTAGCTCTGTGAGAGGAATAGGGGCCTCCCCACAACTCTCTGACCCCTTAACAAACTACAGTTCCCAGGGTTCTTTGGGAGAAGACACGACTGTTTAAAGTTGTATGATAAAGAAGTAAATGTAAAGGGGGTCTCTTAAACACTACACCACCAGTTCCTGGTCACTACTAATTTACAAAGAAACTCACCTCAGAGCCAATTCCCATGTTGTTTGTTAACGTGAGGGCAACTGGAGTGGATTTTGAGCAGATTTAGCCTTGAGATCAGCACATGTGCAGTATGTTGCATTTTAAACGTTATATCATTTGTTCTAGTCCTTTAAAATGGTAAACCGCCTCGGGTACCTTGGCAGAAATGTAGTATATAAATGCAACAGATGGATAAATAAATAAAAGGTTTTGCCACTGCCAATTTGTTTATATACTATATTTCCCACAAGCAAGCCTGTGCTTGAAGCGGTTTTCTGAAAATCGAAAGCTAAATACAGTATTTAAGCAACTTTCTTATGAAAGTCTCTAGGGCTGGAGGGCAGGGTAACTATGGAGTGCTTTTCTCCACACAGTTCTTCCCCTGGAAACAGAATTTCCAATTTCCAACTGAAAGTATGTATGCATGTTTTGGGACTGGAATTAAATGTTGGAATGTGGGTGGGTGGGTGGGTGGACTATATTGCGTTCATCATTCAAATCTTGCAGATCTTAAAAAATTGCCCTGTTGAATCAAACCAAATATCAACATCCAACCCAGTATTCTGTTTCTGACAGTGGCCAGCCAGAGTCCTGTTGAGGACATAATTTCCCTCTATTCCATTCCTTTATTGTCCTTCTTGTTCGCTCAGTCCTGCATTCCACTCCTTCTGAACTTCAGGTCTCTGAAATTCATTCCAGAAATGGAGCAGGTCCTGTATACCATAAACCTCCTTTCCCCCCATTTATTTGCGGCTCTCCTTCTTTCATTTGATCCTCCTCTGCACTGCTGCCAGGCAAGTACATATGTATTTTAAATTGCCCCCCCCCTCCAACACGCACTCCTACAATCTTGATTTGTTAATACAAATGATTGCAACACCAAGATTGATTGGGGGGAGGGTCTAAATGAGCTACAGGAAGCGAGGAAGGGTTGTAGCTCCAGGTTGGAGCCTGTCCTCCGAATGCAGAAAGTCCTAAGTTTGATCTTTTGCCTCCCCAGATAAGGTTGGGGGGAAACATTCCCATCTGAAAGCCTGGAGAGCTTCTGCCGCGCAATGCAAACCAGCCTTTCCCAACATGGGGTTCTTCAAATGTTTTGGACTACCCGCCCTGGCCAGCTTGGTCAACAATCAAAGGTGATGGGAACTCTAGTCCAAAACATCTGAAGAGCATCAGGTTGGGGAAAGCATCTGTCTTTCGGCATCCGTCTGTCTCGAGAAACAATGGAGTGCACCTTCAGGGGTGAAGTCAAACCAGTGGCATAGCAAGGGTGGGGTGATGGGGGCGGGGTGCCCCGTGTTCCAGGGAAGGGGGGTGACACTCGGCGGCCTCTCCTGCCACTCCCCAAGCCAAGCCCCGCAGCCCGGCACCCTGTCCGTGCTGCTTTACGGATGGCCGGGGTAGCCCCATGAACCGCTGCTCGCTCAGTTGCCGCAGGAGCAGCAGTGCCAGCACGGACGGACTGAGCATGCGTGGCATTTCCACGCATGCGCAGTCTGTCTGACATGCATTGTGACGCCGACGCCCTCAGGGGTTGCCTCTGCACACCATTTGCTGCCCCAAGCGGCGAAGAGGATTCCTATGCCCCTGAGTGAAAACACTAAATTAGGAGTGTGTATGGAGGTCCTGGGCTGCCCAGATGACAAGACCCTCCTCTAGGCCTCACAGCCACAGCCCAAAGGGAAGCAGAGTAAGATGTTTGGCACCAGCTTGACTGCAGGAGTTGCCGGAGGCATACAAGGTGTGATCCAACCGTCTTAGGGAGCCAGTGTGGTGTAGTGGTTAAGAGCTATCAACAGTCCTGTTCTCCGTGATTTATTTTCATGAACTGGCATGAGCAGTGCATCTGAACTTCCTAAGGCATTGTTTTGTCAAATCTGAGTCCTAGAGCAGTAACCCATCTCCCCCAAATATATATATATATTCTGCACTTCACCAGCCAGTGTGGTGTAGTGGTTAAGAGCGGTAGACTCGTAATCTGGTGAACTGGGTTCGCGTCTCCACTCCTCCACATGCAGCTGCTGGGTGACCTTGGTCTAGTCACACTTCTTTGAAGTCTCTCAGCCTCACTCACCTCACGGAGTGTTTGTTGTGAGGGAGGAAGGGAAAGGAGAACGTTAGCCGCTTTGAGACTCCTTCAGGTAGTGATTAAGTGGGATATCAAATCCAAACTCTTCTCCTTCTTCTTCTTCCACTCCTGATTTTTGTAGGGTTTACTCCATAGCCTTTTCTTCTCCTGAAGATATCCCACAAGGCCATGAAGGCTTAGGTTCAGAGTTTTCCTTCTCCTAGATGGGCTACATTCCCAGGTTGATGAACCCCATTTGTCCCTCATTTCCTTCTGCTGCTCATGCAGAAACCACCTCCTTATCCATTAGACCCACTATTGGTCTCATCTGCCCAATCCACCAGAGCCTCTCTATTCATGCAAGGGAAGTCTGTAACTCACTGAGGGTTTGAGACCCATTAGCTAGCCTCACCTGGTTTAGCTGCCCAATCAAAGCCGTTCCTGGAGTGTGGCCTCTGTCTCATGCTGACAGCTTCTATGAGCCACAGGTGAGAGCTGAGTGCAGGGTAGGGCCCAAAGATGGACAAACTTCAGAAGGATCACGGTGTGTGTTCTACCTCCCCACCCCACCCCAGAAAGCTGGTGTAGACAGTACAGATTTAGACAGTCCAATGGTTCAGCTCAGTGCAGGAGAGCTCCCTATGTTCCTTGAAGGATGAAAAATTGCAGGTCCATGTTTCTACGCCATGAGGGAGGTATATTGCATGCTTGCCTGGCCTCAGTTGTGCAAAAGACTTCAAAAGAAAAGAAAAATCAGGGGGAAACTAGAGGGCATGTGAGGACACTGCCAACTTCCTTGAATGTTCAGGAAGTTCTGTTCCCCTATTTTGAGGTATATATTTTTCTTCAATGGCTCATTTGCAATCCCCACCACCACCTTTTTAAAAAATGTTTCCTTTTGTACTGTTCAGACCAGAGCTTTCTTATTGTGACAGATGACAGAACTCCTAGCATCCAAACCTATTTAAAAAAAAAAAAACACGAAGTTGCTAAGAACAGCTGCAGAAACAGCTTTGTACTCCCACCTACCATTCCCCTCCCCTTACAAATGATGGCTGGATTCTGCGCTGCTCTCGGAAGGATGTGCAAGGCTGCCACCTACCATCGCTTGCTGGGAAAGCAGAGGAGCAGAGGAATCATAGAATCCTAGAGTTGGAAGAGACGACAAGGGCCATCCAGTCCAACCCCCTGCCAAGCAGGAAACACCATCAAAGCATTCCTGACAGATGGCTGTCAAGCCTCCGCTTAAAGACCTCCAAAGAAGGAGACTCCACCACACTCCTTGGCAGCAAATTCCACTGTCGGCCAGCTCTTACTGTCAGGAAGTTCTTCCTAATGTTTAGGTGGAATCTTCTTTCTTGTAGTTTGAATCCATTGCCCTGTGTCCGCTTCTCTGGAGCAGCAGAAAACAACCTTTCACCCTCCTCTATATGACATCCTTTTATATATTTGAACATGGCTATCAGATCACCCCTTAACCTTCTCTTCTCCAGGCTAAACATACCCAGCTCCCTAAGGAAGCTGCCTTAGATCCTGTGGCAAATCACTGGTCCCTCTAGTTCAGTACTGTCAACACTGACTGGCAGCTATTCTGTGGGGTTTCATGTAGGGGGTCTCTCCCAGTCCTCCTTATGGTGCTTGAGATTGAACCTGGGGCCTTTTGCATGCAAAGCAGATGTCCTGCCAACGGATCTACATTGTGATGCACATTTCTGAAGCCTTCTCTGAATAATTTTTGGAGCTAGCCATCAACCACCAATTGACGGGGGACCCTATTTTCATCTGATCCAAGCCTTTAGGAGCAGCTGCCTTGACCAGGTGGCCAGAGCTGAACTGTGGTTGTCTTGTTCTCCCTGAAGGAGCTGGCTGGCTAGCTAAAGGTCTTTGGCCTTATTCTGCAGCCTTTGACTTCGAAGAGGGAGAGGCTGGGGAAATACTGTAAGGTTTGAGAAAGAAGATTGTGCCAGGGCTATGCCCTTTGGCCTGGAGGGTCCTGTGATGGCTTCCTCCTTTGAGGAAGTAGCCTGAATCTCATCCCCATCCAAGTCTCCATCCACACGCTGCAAGACCTCTGGGTTGCGGGTCTTCACCCCCACAACTGGGGACCCAACATGGAAGATTTTAAGCAGATAAGATTCCATGCATATTCAGATGAACACATTTAGAAGTCCCCATTCGAACCATCCTTTTCAATGTGAGAAGGTTGGGAATGGGGCATTCAGGGAAATTGGAGGTGAGGGCTATGAATATGCCGTCCTGCCCCCTACAGAATTCCTACGTTCAGACATTCTTTATATGCCTGAGCAGGACTCTAGTCATGCCAGAATTTGGGAATAGTGAAGAGAAGAGACAAGTGTCAAAGAAGGGCATAGAGTGGGAGAATCCTTTCATCCCTATCCCAAACAAGATCTGGCAATCTACAACAAAATAACATTTGTTGGGCATAATGCCAAATAGAATTAATAGCCTTGTTCTACCTTCAAAGCAACAGGAGGATAAACACCAAATATCCATGTGATTTCCTGTCCTTGCCTGTTATGTTCTTGGCTATTTTGTGATTGCCTTCTATATTTATTCCGCTGCCATGTTACCTTCGACACCTCAGCAGTAACGATGTTGTCCTGGACCTGTTCCCAAGCCATCTTGCATGAAATTAAATAAAGCTGTGCTATCAGCAAATTCTCACTTCTGCCTTTCACAGAGGGAAGAAACTAACAAATCGATACTGAACTGCATTGCTAGCAGTGATAAATTCCCAGAGTGATTCCCTTTGCTGAGCTAAATTTAGCCATTAATTTTCAGCCTTGCCATATACCTATAACAAGAGACCCCTTGAATTTTCTGCTCAAGCTTCATGCAGATGAGAGGCGGACAAGCCTGATCAGTCCATTTTGGATGCAATCTAATGTTAAAAAAATGAACTCGGTTATTTTGGATGCCTTATACCTCCTACCAACAACTGCACCTGCCATCCCTTGAGTCAAAAGATGCATCTAACCAAGCATCCTGTTCTGACTGTGGCCAACCAGATACCTGTGGGAAGGCCATAAGCAGGCACTGCGCACAACAGTACCCTCTCCACTTGTGACTCCCAACAATTGTATTCAAAGTCTTTAACAGCAGAGATAGAACATGACAATTATAAATAAATGAGGGGGACTTCCTCCCCTAGTTGGTCTAGTTTGGTTTGCTGTTGATTTGACCAGATTTTTTGAGCTGGGCTTTTGTCTCAGGCTTGAGAAGGATGAAGACAATCTGGAATGTGTGCAGAGGACGGCAATCAAGATGATCAAGGGTCAGGAAACCAAGCCTTGCAAGTAACAGTTGAAGGGTCTTTCCGTACTCCCATGTTCAGCCCACGTCTTCAGCGCCTGCATGGGCTGGACGACGGGAGCACCTTCCCTGACCTTCCGATCACAGGAACGCAGGAACAGCAATACAGCATTCCCGAGGAATAGGTCCTGGTGCTGTGGACTCACAACTGCTCATGTGAGCACCCAAATGCTGCAGAGTGTTTGCAGAAGCAAAGCTGTGGAGGTTTTGTAGCATACCTAATTTATTTCTCCTGATTAAACAAATGAAAGAACATAACAAACATGTACAAGAGAAGCAGCTCTCACACAGCCATCCTGTCTCTAGACAGATCAAAGGAGAAGTCCTGCAGTACTAGAGATGGAAGTCTCGAAGAGTAGCTTCCGCCCGCTCCTTTCTCACAGAATGAAAGTAAAACAACGTGATCAGGCGATCCTTGCAATGGGAGGGATGAAAATACTGACAGGGTCTGGGTATGTTTAGCCTGAAAAAGAGGAGACTGAGAGGAGAAGATATCATAACCATCTTCAAAAATCTCAAGAGCTGCCACATGGAAGAGGGAACAAACTTGCTTCTTCCTGCTCTGCAGGGTAGGACTCGAACCAATGGCTTCAAGTTACAAGAAAGGAGATTCCAATGAAACATACGGGGGGGGGGGTGGACTTTCTGACAGTAAGAGCTGTTTGACAGTGGACGGTCTCCCTCTGGAGGCTGTGGGCTCTCCTTCTTTGGAAGTTTTTAAGCAGAGGTTGGGTGGCCATCTGTCATGGATGCTTATAATTCCTGCATTGCAGGGGTTTGGACTAGATGATTTGTGGGGTCCCTCCCAACTCTACAATTCTATGATTCTATGTGCAGCTACCCCATGAGGCAATCCTCTGAATTGTGGGGGACAGCTTCTCAAATAAGCACCCTCAGGCCCTGGACGGACCCCACCAGCCGAAACTGGACTTTGGATCTTCATTGATAGGAAGGAGGACAGTTGATACTTGCTTGAACAATGAGATCTTTTTGAGCTCTGGCATATTCCTCGATCCTTGATTACTCTTTGGTCCCACAAATTTATGGAGGAGAAGACTATCAGTAGCTACTAAGCCTGATGGAGATGTTCTTCCCCCACCGTCAGAGGCAGTATATATATTTAGTACCAGTTTCTGGGGACCACAGGAGTGGAGAGTGCTATTGTGCTCAGGTCCTGGTCACAGGCTTCCTATGGACATCTGGTTGGCCACTGTGAGAACAGGCTGCTGGACTAGATGAGTCATTGGTCTGATCCAGCCGGCTCTCTGTCATATTTTTGACATTTCTACTTGGTAAGCCCAGCTTCCACTCATATCTTTATCTGTGTCATCACCACTGATCCAACTGAGAGTCATTATGTAACCATAGCGCTGAAGTCTTCAGAATCAGGGTTTATAAATCCTCCCTTATCCCTACACATCCTAAGAACAAAGTTAGGATTTGTAATTCAAACATCTGGGATTTATTGGCATAATTTCAGGAGGGGGGGGACCCCAAACAAGACACACAAACTGTTTGGGGCTTTTTCAAAAGCATGTTGCGGCATCAGTGAAGATTACCTCACAAATCTCTTGCAGGATTTGCGAAGTAGCAGAAACAGTCTCTTTTCTTCGAAACTGGAGACACGGCGATTGGACGCTACAACTCTGCGTTCCTGAGATGCGGTTGTTAACAAGAGAAGCCTCGCCACTGGCACCAGTTTGCTTCTTATGATATTGTTTGTTGAGATGATTTTCAAGCCTGGGTGCATCCTGTACCTCATTTGGCATCTGGTTTGAAACTCAGCACACTGAGAGAGCAAGCTCCTAGATCATGCAGAAAACTTTGAAATCGATCAGGCTGAATTCTTGTGCCTGTATTCAGTGTAATGTGTGATCAGTGCCGGATTTACATATAAGTTAAATAAGCTGTAGCTTTGTTGTTGTTCAGTCGTTCAGTCGTGTCCGACTCTTCGTGACCCCATGGGCCAGAGCACGCCAGGCACGCCTATCCTCCACTGCCTCTCGCAGTTTGGCCAAACTCATGTTAGTAGCTTCAAGAACACTGTCCAACCATCTCATCCTCTGTCATCCCCTTCTCCTTGCATCTCATCCTCTGTCATCTTTCCCAACATCAGGGTCTTTTCCAGGGAGTCTTCTCTTCTCATGTGGTGGCCAAAGTACTGGAGCCTCAACTTCAGGATCTGTCCTTCTAGTGAGCACCCAGGGCTGATTTCTTTAAGAATGGATAGGTTTGATCTTCTTGCAGTCCATGGGACTCTCAAGCGTCTCCTCCAGCACCATAATTCAAAAGCATCAATTCTTCGGCGATCAGCTGTAGCTTAGGGCCCCACAATCTTGGGGGTCCCAAAAAAAATTAAAGAAAAAAACACTGGATGTTTATTTCCAAAATATAAGATAAAAAACAAATAAAATAAAACCTACATACAGCAACCGTGTTTTGTGTTGTGTAGGCTTCTATGATGTAAGTCAGGCACATCCAACAGGTAGATCGTGATCTACTGGTAGATCACTGTATGTTTGTGGTAGATCACTGGTAGATCACTGGCTCCCCCAAAAGAAGCTCAACAACATTGGCTCCCCTTAGAAAAGCTCAACAACTTAGACCTGAACCCCCAAAAATGGGGTAGATCACTGCCAGTTTTTAACTGTGAGTAGATTGCAGTCTCTTGGGAGTTGGCCACCGCTGATGTAAGTAATGGGCCCCGCCTGCTAGCCTGCTCCCTAAAATATCACGGGTTTGCTCATTTCTATATATAGGGTGCCTACATTCTGCATGTGCAAATGGCTTTAGATACCTATTAGGTCCTTAAATTACCTTATAGAATATGTTCAACACAAAAAAGTGACAATTTGTTTTTGACAAATGACAGCTGGATATATAAAGGGCCCCATTAGCTTCAGTAGCTTACGGCCTCATCAGACCTAAATCCAGCCCTGCCTGTGATCATGCCTTGCATAAAATGACTTTATAGTCCCCTCCTGTTGCTGTCCCTGAACAGCACCTTTTCTGCGTATCTGTCCTTGCTCTTCTTCCAGGGCCGACAGGAAGAAAAACAAACTTAAAAATAGAAAATGCACACACGCACACATTTTATGCATGCCACTGTGCAATTACTTTTAACAGAGTACAGCTGCGGTGAGCATAATGCCCAAGGAAGTGGATGCGGAAAAAGGGTTAATCACCAACTTAATCAAGTAATTAGTTGGACAATTTATTCTGAGTAGGAGTAACATTTCCACAAGTTCTTTAACATATGGTGATAGCAAGTGTGAAAATGGCTGCCTGAGAGGGTTTTTGCTGTGCTACCGACTGCCGTTAAGCTTAATGCAAATCTATTCGTAATGAGGAATGTTCGTAGGGCAAATTTATTGCTGCTTGAAGATGTGAAGCAGAGCTTCCCTCCTCCCACATCCTTCCTCCTTTGCAGTAATTTACAAGCTAGTTCGAGGACAACAGGTTTACATCTCTGTCAAACTTCCAGCACAGGAGAGCGTCCAAATGAAAGCCAGTACGACATATGGAATGTTTTTCCTAATGATGAGCAGATCTATAGGCATCGTAGCCAGTTCTCAATGTTCTCTCGCTTTGCCATGCACTGGGGATGCGATGCTGGCACACCTGCAACAGGCATCGGAAAGGAAGAGTGGCAGCGAACTTGAGACCTGCTGCAGGCTTCCTTCGGAGCTGCCTTGGTGGCGGGATATGGTGATGGGATAGCCAGAGAATGGATCACCCTAAGGACTGTAAAACCCATTATCAGTGAGACCAGTTTCACTACTTAAAAGTTCTTCTTTGGCGATCATTCGTAGCCGAGTAAGATTGTCCATAAGTGACTGTGGAGGCCAATTCTGGATCCACACGTCCTTCCACAATGGGGACATAGGTTTCCAGGCAGGAGTTGATCATGGTGAGGGTTTGCCAAGCATACCTTCCTCTTAGCACGTTTCTCCCTTTCATCCTGAGTTTGAGAGTCTTCAAAGTCCATGACACCTTTGGTAAGACTGTTCTCCAACCGGAGCACTCGCAAGCCAGTGTTTCCCAGTTGCCGGTGTTTATACTACATTTTTTAAGATTTGCCTTGAGAGAGTCTTTGAACCTCTTTTGTTGACCACCAGCATTACGCTTTCCATTTTAAAGTTCAGAATAGAGTAGCTGCTTTGGAAAACGATAATCATTGCTTCAACACTGGTGATCTTTGCTTCTCCTAGTACACTGGCATTAGTTTGCCTGTCTCCCCAAGTGATGTGTAAAAAAATTTGGAGACACCGTTGATGGAATCTTTCGAGGAGTTGTGGGTGGCGTTTAAAGTGGTCCACGTTTCACAACCATACTGTTAGGTTGGTAGTACAATAGCTTTGTAAACAAGCATTTTGGTTTTCCTGCAAATGTCCCGGTCCTCAAACACTCTGCACTTCAATCAGGAGAAAGCTGCACTCGCAAAGCTCAGGTGATGCAAGTATCAGTTTAGAAGGAACTGGACACTGAGAGTTAGAGTAAAGAAAAGCACGAGATAAGGTACAAGGAGGGCACTGTGTGTACAGCAAACAACTTGGGCTGATTAACTGTTTGCAAGGACTGTGGTTGGGTGAGAGATGGTGAGCTGCTGGAGTTGCAGAAGGTGGCTGGCTAGAGAATAACCATCTAAGATATTTCCTATGTAAGGTGTGTGCTCCTTATTGAACTCCCAAAGGGAAGTTCAATACCTGAATCCCAAAGGGAATTCTCTCCCACACCGTCTCCTGTATTGATTGATTGATTGATTGATTGAAAGCATTTTAATCCCATGCTTCATCCCAACAGTGGGGAACTTCTAGACTGTGGGCCTAATTACACCAAACAGGTGTCTTCCTTTGTCCAGCAAGGCCATTTCCCCCAAGCTCTGGACAAGTGCCCTACATCTGATGCCTTATAAAACATCAGATGTGGTCAGATGAATATGTAGCTCTCTTCCAAAAGGAACAGAGGTTTGCAAGCATCACCTATCAGGTGATTGGTGTTCAGGGGGCTGGCAGAGCCTGCAGACCCCTATGTCTTTCCCCCCACAAGCTTTGATTTCAAATCATGTGGTCAAAGACAAAGGATGGAAGGTTATCTCCTCCACTTCTCTCTCTCTCTCTCTCTCTCTCTCTCTCTCTCTCTCTCTCTCTCTCTCTCTCTCTCTCTCTCTCTTTCATTTTCTATCTCTGGTTCTGTTCAGTTTGCAGCTCTTCCCCAAGCTGAGCAAATCTCAGGGAAGAGGGCCCCACACAGGGATGGGGAAGGAATTGAGTTGCTCCATTTTTTGCAATGGGCCAACCTGATCGAATGCACCAAAATGTACTTGTGGGTCGGAATGCAACTCCCCGTCGGATTACACACTTGACTACAATTAACTCCCCGTCGGATTACACACTTGACTACAATTTTGGTCGACAAAAGGTGTGTAGTTTATATCCCTGCCTGGCAACTGCATTCCTCCAGTGGGACACAGAGGAGAGTCCAACATGGCCCATTTATACCCTTAGCATTACAATAAACTGGACTTTTACTGTTGCAGTTCCAGCCCCCTGAAATAAGTTAACAGCTGAAATTAAACATGTGCCTAGTGCCTTGATGTTTACACAACTACTGAAGATGTCTTTATTTCAGGAGGCTTTCCTTGAAGTGTGACCCAGTCATTTTATGGAATATTAATTGTACAATTGAGAGACAGTTTTAGTGTGCTTAATGTATTGAGTCCATTAACTTTTGCATTTTATTATTATCTCCCCCCCCCCCGATCCTATTGTACACGGTTTGCCAGGTTTGTAAATCTGCAAATATACAATAAAAGATGCACACAACATGAGTATTCTCCTAGTGAATGCATCGAAGCATGCACATTTTTAATGTAAGTGCATACAAGATGCATACAATGGATTGGAACAACATGCAGCACAGAGATGAGACCTATGGCGGAGTGTCAGAAAGGCCAAAATGGGAATGAATGAGCTCCTCCGTCCATTCCTAGCCCATGTCCCCCCAGGCTTCCAAGAAATGCAGTGTGTCCCCAAGAGTCCTTGAAATACCTGGGTCATCAGTGTGCCTCCCCCTGATCTGTCATAATGACAGCCATGTTGTTATAATAGGCAAGGGGTGACTCCTGTCCAACCCCTTTCTCCTGTCCTGTCCCTCACATCTCCCTCTGCCTTTGGTGCTTTCCGCTCAGCCCATTTTCATAGACTTGCAATGCCCCTCACCTTGATGCTCCAAAAATAACACCCACTGTAAACATTTGTAAACATAGAAATCCAAAGGGTAGTATTCTTGAGCTGTTTGACACAAATCTATCCTGGTCAAAGCAGAGCATTGGACGAGAGGAAAGCAACTCAATTTTTGTTCCACTTCTGCAGTGAAGAAGACATCTACTGGATCAGACCACAGGTTGATATTGTCCATCTTTATGTATCTTATGGTGGTCAACCAGATGTCTACGGCAAGCCTACAAGCAGGACATTGGTTCAATAGCCCTCTCCCGCTATTGCTATTACTAGTACTATTACAGTAATACCTTTGCCAACGTCCACCTTGTCTAGCGTCCATTCCGGCAAACATCCATGGTAAACCTGGAAGTACTGGAATTGGTTACCTCCAGGTTTGCCGCTCGCACATGCGCAGAAGCGCTAAATCGCTACATCTCATAATCTTATCACCTTGTTTGCTCTTTGTATTAGACTTGGACCATCAACACTGCAGAATAATGGGAGAAACATTTCAGATTATTAGTCCAATGTTCCACTCTCGTTTTGTTCCTCCCTTTTCCCATCCTCACCTGGCTGGCAGCTTACTGTTTATATTCTGCTTGCCACAGCTAGTCAAGCAACCTAGCAAGTACAATGACAAGGTGATAAGAAGCGCTCAGAGATTTAAATAGCTTGCAAGCATATACACCACACAGTAGTTATTTCTTTCTTTCTTTTCCATCACAGGTTTACAAAGGTTACGGATAAGACTTGTATAACAGGGTTGTTGTTGTTTTTTAAAAAAGTTCTCCAGCTGGTAGGTAGTTTGCAGTACAAGACCTCTGAGGCACATTTAAACCTAAGAATGGAAACCAGGAAACAAAGCAAAAACAACAACAACACACACAATCCCATTCTAATAATAATATCAAAATGGAACACGTTCTCCTAAGACAAGACTGTCTGTACCATGCACTGTTGTCAACACGTTCCAAATCCAGTAGCAGATTGCTGATACTGGTCTGACCTTCCAACAGCTGAGTCATTGCTGCTTACTAGGAGTGGGAGGAGGTAGATGTGGTGCAAACACACAATGCAGCTTTCTTGCTGGTCTGTTTGCACCGCTCCAACTTATCTGCTGCCTCACTTCTCTCCATGCTGGTAAGTGGCATTTTACTGCAAATTCCTTCTCATCTGCACATGATTGCATGCAGTTTTGCTGAAGCACACAATTTTTGGAAAGCATTTCACCCCAAATAATGCATCTTTTGCACACCATTTTCACTATATGCATTTTTGTGCAAACTACTTGGCTGAGGAACTGCACTGCAAAATTCAGAGGATTTCATAAGATGGCCGGGTTTTGGTTCCCACATTGTTTCAGAAACTACGGATTAGGTTACTTTGCATTTAAATGCTGATTGAATAGATTCTTTCCTGCATCCCTACTGAATGAAAGATCGCATTAGAACTTCTCCACTCTCTCTTCAGCCCCACAATGCACCCACCCAAAGTTGCTCTGGGGTCCCCTCCCCCAAAACCCTCTGGTGAAGATTTGAGGGCAGTGCAGGGGGGACAATGGGGGGAATTTCATTGCATTTGCAGGAGTTGTTCTGCTCGCACAGCAATTTAGTTGGATTCAACCCCCGGTGAGCTCCCCATCTGCAGTGTGAAGTGGCACAGTCCTGACCCAGGATTAACACCTCAGTGAGGACTGGACCGTTGATGGCCAAGGCTTATTCTGGCATGACTTGGCAGTGGGGTGAACCCATTTCATTATGCCATCATTTGCTTTTCAGTGCCATCGGCGGCTTACTCGAAACGTGAAGATTTGTTCTGAGCTGGAACAACAAGAGAAAGGGAAAGTGAGAAAGGCTGCATGGGGGTGGTGGTGGGGGGAATAGTCTCAAAATGTATATTCCAGCATTAATGACATCCAAAGCAAAATTTAGAAGCCTCATGGCAGGAACGCCAGGGAACAGTGTGAAAATTAACAGATGCACATTGCCAACCCACACATCGCAAAGTGCAGCTCTGTCGAAGCTAATTATGAACTTGTATGATTGTAGGCAGAGAGAGAGAAAGAGAGGGAGAGAGAGAGAGAGAGAGAGAGAGAGAGAGAGAGAGAGAGAGAGACCTGTGGGAAGCAACACAGAGCATTTGAACAAGTTGAACAGAACAAATTCTTTAAATAAACCTTGCACACGTTCATGTTTGTTTGTGTGTGAGTGTTTTAAAGTATCCATATTGTAGAAGAAGAATGTCATTTTCCTCCTAAATTAAAACCTGGCCCCACATTTGGTGTTCAAAGGGATATCTGAAAGATGAGCCAGATCTTTAGTTGCACAAGCATCCTCAGAGGTAGGCAGAATGCAAAATGGTGTCTGCATAGTGGCCAGGGACATGTGGAAAGTCACAGATTTGACCCCTGCACTCTCCCATTGCACAAATTATGGTGTCTGCGATAGGAATCTGGTTTTCTAAGAATCTCATTGTCAATTGTATCCGCATGGGTGCTTTTCCTAATTCCAGACTTGTTCCACAATCTTGACCAAAAAGCGAGAAGTATTTTCACAGTTCTGCTAAAAATATGAATATTTTTTGCATATTGTATCCATTCGTGTGTGTGTGTGTGTGTGTGTGCGTGCGTGCCTCGGGTTAATAACTTAATTCATTCTGGAAGTCCGTTCTTAACCTGAAACTGTTCTTAACCTGAAGTACCACTTTAGCTAATGGGGCCTCCGGCTGACGTCGCACCACTGCCGCACGATTTCTGTTCTCATCCTGAAGCAAAGTTCTTAACCCGAGGTACTATTTCTGGGTTAGCAGAGTCTGTATAACCTGAAGCATCTGTAACCTGAAGCGTATGTAACCCGAGACGCATATATATATGCACACATATTTTAAATAGATATACATGTCAGGTTTTCTAAAGTAACCAGCCCATAAAAGATGCTTACAGCGCTGCATATCTTACTATATAATAAAAGTATAAGAGTGACATCATGCAGCAGCAATTTGCATGACCATTGCCAATGTGCTGGATCTTTTTGTCCCATGCAGCCCAGTACTGTCTACTTGACTGTCAGGTAACTTAGGGCCAAGCTAGACATGAGTGGTGTTAATTGCATGAGTGCAATTGGTTGGTGTGCTATTATTATTATTATTATTATTATTATTATTATTATTATTATTCTGCTTACAAGCCAAAATGACATTTAAGTGGTTTACAAGTACAAAATCAATCTCAAAATATCAACACATAATTAAAATACAGAATAAAACAATGCCACCCAAACATTAAAAGCATCTGGGATAAAAAATGAAAATATGCAGTAAAGCAAGCTCCTTTAAAATCATAACAATCAAAACAGTAGAAAGAGCAATTAAAACAATTAGATTGAGAGGTTCAGGTTTCATGGAACAGGTGTGTTTTCAAGAGCTGGTGAAACCTCAGTACCAATGGGGCACCTCATCATTCAGCAGGGAGGGCATTCCACAACACTCTGCTGCCTCTGTTGTCATTAGGTAAGTGGCAGCCACAGGGGAGCTCATGCAACCTTTGTACCATTGCAGGTGGAGCTTAGCTCTTTCTCTCCTTACCACAGAGCTAACAGCAAACATCTCTCTGAAACTGCTCTTTGTATTTCACACAAACTCCTCTTGGTGCCAATGGAGAATTGCTTTCAAATGCAAAAAGCACCTTCAGAGAGATTTTTTTTTTTTAATCAGGGAAATAAAAATATAAGCGATTCCCCTCTTTGTGGTTTTAAGGGTGCTCAGGCTTTCCAACAGCTGCTATTTACATAACCAAAACACACATGCACACAAATGCATGTTAATTGCATTTGTGCAATTAATAGATACAGTGGTACCTAGCTAGACGAATGCCTCGCTAGACGAGAAACTCGCTAGATGAAAGGCATTTGCTAGCGAAAGGCTGTCTCGCAAGACGAATTTTCCTATGGGCTTGCCTCGCAAGACGAAAAATTTTCGCGATTTTTTCTCTCTCGTCAAACGACTATTCCCCCGTTGGTGCTTCGCAAGACGAAAAATTCGCTATACGGCAGCACTCGCAGAACGAATTAATTTCATCTTGCGAGGCACCACTGTAGTTAGATTTATTGTTACGGTTCTCAACCAGCACACACATATCCATAAAAAGCAATCCAACATACATTCTAAAATATGAACTATAAATATAAACTTTAAACTTTAAATTTTTTAGATAAAAAAAGATATCACTACTTTAAAAGGTGGGCTACAGCCGATTATAGCACTGGTTCGTCTTTAGCTCTGTCCTGAAGTTGTGTGGGTACTGCGAACTAGATCGGACCGAATTTTTATGGCTCTAGCACAGAACCTGGCTACCTTTGCTGTCACATTAGCGTTAGCATCTGAGAGAAGCCACTCTATATAGAAATTGTCCGAGCGTCCAGGTAGCTCAGCCAGCATCGAGTGGATAAGCTCGCCTCGCACCTCCTCGTAGAAGCAGCATCACAAGAGTATGTGGCCAGTAGTTTCCACCTCTCCAGATCCGCACAGGCAGTATCTCTCTGTGCAATTAATGTCGTATCTAGGCTGGCCCACAGAGACTGGTCTTCCCTGGTGAAGTATTTGGTGGATCTGCCCAATCATGGTTTGCATGCATTGAACCACCTCTTATAGGTTAAAAAAAGAAGAGGGTAAAGGACCCCTGGATGGTTAAGTCCAGTCAAAGGTGACTATGGGGTTGTGGCGCTCATCTCGCTTTCAGACCGAGGGAGCCAGCATTTGTCCACAGACAGCTTTCCAGGTCATGTGGCCAGCATGACTAAACCGCTTCTGGTACAATGGAACACCGTGACGGAAACCAGAGGGCATGGAAACGCCGTTTACCTTCCCGCTGCAGCAGTACCTATTTATCTACTTGCACGGGTGTGCTTTTAAACTGCTAAGTTGGCAGGAGCTGGGACAGAGCAACAGGAACTCACCCCATCGTGGGGATTCGAACCGCCGATTTTCCAATCAGCAAGCCCAAGAGAGTGGGGAGGGGTATTACCTGTAAGACCAATTGCAGTCGTTAACAGTTGTCAACAGGTTTTCCACACCTATCAGCCAATCACCCATTCCCACCACCCTTCTGAGAAATACCCCTCCCCTCTTACTATATATAAGGGTCTGGTGACTTCTGTTTCAGTGTATCTGAAGAAGTGTGCATGCACACGAAAGCTCATACCAAGGACAAACTTAGTTGGTCTCTAAGGTGCTACTGGAAGGATTTTTTTTATTTTTTATTTTGTTTTGACTTTTGCAGACCAACATGGCTACCTACCTGTAACTGAGTTCCAAATTGTATGACTACCGAGGCGTTTGATGCAACCCACTTTTGGTGCAATCTTGTGGGGCAAATGGCATACGCAGATGATCAGATGGATGGTGATAGCTGAGTGATCCTTTCAAAAATGGCTACATTTTTTCTCACTCTCTGTTCAATTTAATTCCCCTGCCTTTCAATTGTGCCTTTCATTTTTCTGTGTGAAAACGTGCTGAGTCGAAGTTCTCTCTTCCCCCACTCCCCAGCCCACTTTTCTCCCTGCCAAACTCTCTAAAACCTCATCAATGTGGAGACTGAGGAGGAGCGCCACAGTAATGTCCTGGCCAGTTGCCAACAAACCTACTTTACATCTGTAGGAATTCAATTGCAGTTCCTATTTATTGGCAGATTCAAGCTAAAGGGTTCGAGTCCCTGAGAAGCTGGTTGCATTTGTGATAAATTCCTCTAAGCTGAGTTGCTGCTTTCCATTAAATTCTGGTTAATTGAGGGGGGGAAGACGTGGCTTCAGGACTAATAGAGAGTTCTTAACAATGATCCCTGTTCTATTGGAGATGGAAAGAAAGCTGGAAAGACACCAACGCCAACTTTATTATTTTTTTTAAAAGAAGAAAGAAAATGGAACTCCAAACTTCCACCTAGAAGTTAATCAGCAGGAGTGAACAACTTATACAGTAAACTACCTTGTCCTCTTTAGATGAAGAGCAGTATAAAATATTAATTAATAATAAAAATAAAATAAACAAGAGGAAAGGGGTGAGGTCTGGTCCACTTGCCCGCTCCCTTCAGTGGTCCCCACTTTTTTTTTTAGTTACTCACATATTTACGCACAAGTCCCTCTTACTGCTTATTTAACTTATATAACCTGCTTATTTAACTTATATGCAGAATTCATCATGCGAAAGGCTGGGCTGGATGAATCCCAAACCGGAATTAAGATTGCAGGAAAAAATATCAACAACCTCAGATATGCTGATGATACTACCTTGATGGCAGAAAGTGAGGAGGAATTAAAGAACCTTTTAATGAGGGTGAAAGAGGAAAGCGCAAAATATGGTCTGAAGCTCAACATCAAAAAAACTAAGATCCTGGCCACTGGTCCCATCACCTCCTGGCAAATAGAAGGGGAAGAAATGGAGGCAGTGAGAGATTTCACTTTCTTGGGCTCCATGATCACTGCAGATGGTTACAGCAGTCATGAAATTAGAAGACGCCTGCTTCTTGGGAGAAAAGCAATGACAAACCTAGACAGCATCTTAAAAAGCAAAGACATCACCTTGCCGACAAAGGTCCGTATAGTTAAAGCTATGGTTTTCCCAGTAGTAATGTACGGAAGTGAGAGCTGGACCATAAAGAAGGCTGATCGCCAAAGAATTGATGCTTTTGAGAGTCCCATCAAACCTATCCATTCTCAAAGAAATCAGCCCTGGGTGCTCACTAGAAGGACAGATCCTGAAGTTGAGTCTCCAGTACTTTGGCCACCTCATGAGAAGAGAAGACTCCCTAGAAAAGACCCTGATGTTGGGAAAGATGGAGGGCACAAGGAGAAGGGGATGACATGCTCTGGTCCATGGGGTCACGAAGAGTCGGACACGACTGAACGACTGAACAACCCTCTTACTGCACACAATGTGTTCATATAATGAGTGAATGATTTCCATTGATTCCTATGGAAATGTTTCTAATTCGGGATTTGTCCGATCTACATAGTTAAGCTATTGAACTCTTGATCTCGGTTATATTGAATTTCAATTTGCAAGACTGCATACATATTTTTTAAAGTGCTTTGTGGCTGTACACATATGCCTTGTGTGGATTTTATTTTGAGTCATAATACCAATTGCATTGAGACATTCAGTGTATATTATACTTCCATTATATACAGCGTTGTGTTTGTTTTGTTTAGATTCTATTCACTGTATTCCTTCATTGTTGGATACTGATCTTTCCTGCTCCTAGATTTGACCAATCTTACTCCCTCCCTCCCTACTTGTTTTATGCCTGAAAACAGCTGCCACTGACCAGGAGAGCACAAGCAAGCAAGGGAGTGGGCAGACTTTGGATGTTTGGATATCTGAATCTGTGTTATGTATAGCGAGGTGTGAGCATCATTCTCTACATTCAGATAAGCAAATGTCTGTGTAGCAAGTGGGCAGATAGCAGAATCTGTGTGTATTTCATTCAATTTAGGAATTACTTCCTAGCAAACAATTTTAACAAGAAAACATCGACAATGTATATAGGCTATCTAGCTCCGCATATTCTGTCAATTTTTGAGTCCATTCATGAGTGATGTCCATTCATGAGTGATGAAATCCCCTCTGTCCATGAATGGACTCAAAAACCGACAGAATATGTGGAGCTAGATAGCCTGGGAAAATAAAGAATAAACCAAAACAGGAATTTGTCTCAAAATGGGAAGTCTTTAAAATATACCGGCATTTGAAAAATAATTATAGCAGTTTAAACCCTGCCTCAGCATTCGAATAATTTCAGTAGTAGCTTTAAGAAAGATGTGAGACCTAAGATAAATTAAGAATTAGTTAAATTATGATAAAAGTGTGTATTGGCAACAAGTAATATATAACTGAAATAAGGAATAGACTATAGACGGGTCTATAGTCAAAATACCAATTTTCGCTTTATTGTTTTGTGAATAATATTATGTTCATTATTATTTTCATTTGTATTTCTGTTTTTCTTTTCTATCTTGGTGTATCAATAAAAAATCTAATTAAAAATGTATATATAACAATTTCATATATAAAACAATGAAAACAATGTCTCTATCTATCTATCTATCTATCTATCTATCTATCTATCATCTACCTACCTACCTACCTACCTACCTACCTACCTATCTATCTATCATCTATCATCTATCTATCTATCATCTATCTATCTATCATCTATCTATCTATCATCTATCATCTATCTATCATCTATATATCTCACACTAAAAACCAAATTCCTACATCATTTATAGAAACATAGAATTGTAGAGTTGTACTCCAACCCCCAGCAATGCAGGAATCTCAGCTAAAGAATCCATGACAGATGGCCAACCAAGCTCTGCTTAAAAACCTCCAGCAGTGAAGGGGAGTCCAGCACCATCCGAGGTCGTCTGTTCCACAGCCCGACAGCTCTTACTGTTTCCTGATCCAACAACCTCTTGCAGTGACCAGAGGAAGAAAGGCCACAGGAAGGAGTGCAGACAGAAGAAACGCCATGGTGCATCTGCAGCAGAACAACTGGACACTGCCCCAGATGCAACAAAACATGTCTCTCCCGCATCTGTCTCTACAGCCACAGCAGGTGCTGTAACTCTCCAGTGGTTTGACTTCACCTCCAAAGGCACACTCCTCCATCGTCTCCTGAGACAGAAGGATGCCAACCAAGTGACTCGATTTCATTGACCGTATTCTATCACACAAAGGCAGAGCAGTCCTCTCCACCACCCCGAAATAATAAAACAGTGGGCATCCACATTCTGTGTCCTTGGCTTCTTTATGACTCAGGGGTTTTATTTCTGAAAAGAGAGGCTTCAAGACAGAGGTGGAAAGGCTTAATAAAGCTTTCCCTGTTGGGAAAAGCAACCTTGTACTCTTTCCTCCGTTCCTCGCAGAAGCATTAATCTGATTTTGGTCTTCCTACAGCAGTGCTAATTAGTTACCTAATATTAATTATAGTAATTACACACATACCTAGCTGTAAAACTATTAGAGAGCTGATTAGAAGTAGGGAAAGAGATAGACGAGGATGTTCCCGAGGCGGGTCGGTTAATCGGCTCACAGCTGTTTCCTGCTGCAGAGCTGCTGGTTAACACTTGAAATGCACTCCAAAGAGAAATCCCAAGCGACGACCAATTTTTTTATTTTATTTTTTTATTTTAGGGTTTGTACAGGATCATGGTCTCAGGTTGCAGAAACAGTGTGTGATGAACATTAAACAAGACTTGCTGCTGAAGAACAAGTGAGACTTGAAGTCACACACCTTTGCACAGCACCATCTATCGTTGGATTTGCAACACTGCAGCATGTGCAACACCTTCTCCGTTGTCTCTTAACCTTTTTTCAGCAGCTTAACAATAACAATAACAGATAGATATATAGCAAAATAAAAAGCATTATCAGTGGCAAAATAAAATATACAGCCTTTGGCTAATTAAACAATCAATGAACTTTTAAACTGAGCATGTATAAGAAGGGGAGGGTTACTGTTTTGTTTGCTAATATGCTATGTATTTTTCTGTTTTTATACTGTAAACCACCCTGTGGTCCT
Organism: Lacerta agilis; assembly: GCF_009819535.1. Taxonomy (NCBI): domain Eukaryota; kingdom Metazoa; phylum Chordata; class Lepidosauria; order Squamata; family Lacertidae; genus Lacerta; species Lacerta agilis. The sequence continues at coordinate 8,760,650 of NC_046321.1, read as the reverse complement.
AGGATGAAGAATGGTATAGAAATTTAATTAATATATAAATAAGCAAGACTTTTAAAAAGGGGGGTTTCTAAATGGATTAAGGTGACATCTAATGGTTATTTGTTATTTGTTCATGGCATTTGTGCCCCAGCTTTGCCCCAATGACCTCAGGGTGGTGTGTATGGCTCTCCCCATCTTCATTTAATCCCCACAGTTACCTGTGAGGTAGGTTAGGCTGAGAGGCAATGACCGGCCCAAGTCTTGCGCAATGGAAATCCACTTGTGCTGTGGGTCTTCCGATTCCCACTTCTCTCCCCCTGCAATTTCTCGGCGCACCCCAAAATCTACCCCAGAGGGTCCTCCAAACCTCCAAATCAGACTTTGGTTGTGTGCATGGGGTTTCAGGGCAAAGGAGAGAGAAAAAAGAAGCTCATTCATTCTACATTGGATTTGACCCCATAGTCTTTAAGGTGTCCTAACACTGTTCTGGACCATAAAGAAGACTGATCGCCGAAGAATTGATGCTTTTGAATTATGGTGCTGGAGGAGACTCTTGAGAGTCCCATGGACTTCAAAAAGATCAAACTTATCCATCCTTAAAGAAATCAGCCCTGAGTGCTCACTGGAAGGACAGATCCTGAAGTTGAGGCTCCAGTACTCCAGTACTTTGGCCACCTCCAGTACTTTGGCCACCTCATGAGAAGAGAAGACTCCCTGGAAAAGACCCTGATGTTGGGAAAGATGGAGGGCACAAGGAGAAGGGGACGACAGAGGATGAGATGGTTGGACCAGCACCTTAAACCTGATCCTGTACTCCACCGGGAGTCAGTGCAGCTGGTATGTTGTTGTTGTTGTTCAGTCGTTCAGTCGTGTCCGACTCTTCGTGACCCCATGGACCAGAGCACGCCAGGCACGCCTATCCTTCACTGCCTCCCGCAGTTTGGCCAAACTCATGTTAGTCGCTTCGAGAACACTGTCCAACCATCTCATCCTCTGTCGTCCCCATCTCCTTGTGCCCTCCATCGCAGCTGGTATAGCACCGGGTGAATGTGATCCCGCGGCGAGGACCCCGTAAGGAGTCTCGCCGCTGCATTCTGCACCTGCTGGAGTTTCTGGGTCAGTCTCAAGGGCAGCCCCACATAGAGTGAGTTACAATAATCAAGCCTGGAGGTGATCGTCGTGTGGATCACAGTGGCTAGGTCAGGGTGAGGGAGGTAATAAAACCATCACGTTCTCCACACGCAGGCAATATCTTTTTGATGTTGGGGTGCATGTGTATTTCAGTTCTCTAATATTCCTGGTTCTCGTGAAGTTTCCACTCCATCTATGGAAGATGGAAGAAGTTTCGTTTTGAGGTTTCCCAGTTCTTTGGCACCATCTGGTGGCAAGAAATACTCATTGCCTTTCGATTGTAGAAGAACCATCAGAAAAGATAGCAAAAAGCCAAAGGCCAATCCATTGTGAGGTTCTTCAGTGCAACACCTACTGAAGTCGGTTGGACATACTCTGCATAACACATTTATGGAAAACTATAGCTCAGGGATACATCATCTGCTTCACAGGGAGAATATCCCTGGCATCCCTGGCATCTCAAGACAGATCTGGAACTGTCCCCACTTGGAAGCTCTAGAGATCTGCTGCTCTTCAGAGGAGAGATAAAACTTTATTTGCATTAGCCAATGGCCATAGCAACATGCTCTTCAGAGGGGGACCTCTGGCCTGAGAGCTAAATTAAGCCAAGCAGGAGTCCTTCATTTTCTCCAAACCATGCCTCCCCACCCCATACCTGTTATCTCCTGCTTGGACTACTGCAATGTGCTCTATGTGGGGCTACCTTTCAAGGTGACTTGGAAACTACAACTAATCCAGAATGTGGCAGCTAGACCTACATTGGCTCCCAGTGTGTTTCCGAGCACAATTCAAAGTGTTGGTGTTGACGTTTAAAGCCCTAAACGGCCTTGACCCAGTATACCTGAAGGAGCGTCTCCACCCCCATTGTTCAGCCCAGATACTGAGGTCCAGCTCTGAGGGCCTTTTGGTGGTTCCCTCACTGTGAAAAGCAAAGCTACAGGGCAGAGGGCCTTCTCGGTAGTGGTGCCCGCCTTATGGAACACCCTCCCATCAGGTGTCAAAGAGATAAACAACTACCTGACATTTAGAAGACATCTGAAGGCAGCCCTGTTTAGGGAAGTTTTTAATGTGTGGCATTTTAATGTATTTTTAATCTTTGTTGGAAGCCACCCAAAGTGGCTGGAGAAACCCAGCCAGATGGGTGGGGTACAAATAAATAATAATAATAATAATAATAATAATAATAATAATAATAATTTGCAACATCAGGTTTGGAGTATATCAAGGAGCTTCAACTGTGCTCTGGATTGTCACTTAGCAAGTGGGGCTTGCAGCTGAGCAAGTACTTCTGCCGTTGTCACTTGGCATCATCATGATGAGATGTGATGGACAGGTGGTGACCATACCCACCTGTCCATAGGTAAACAATGCAGTCATTTAAAATCCGCCATTGCTGCTGCTGCTGTTGTTTAGTCGTTTAGTCATTGCTATTACTAAAGTTAAATTTCAAGCAAAAAGGTTTATTAAAGCGTTTAGACTAACAGAGAATCAAGGGATAATATTGTTACAGCCATGGATCTTGACACTTAACGAGGTTTGTGTTTTCATTGGGAAATCAAGGCACAGCAGAGACTGGTATCTTTAAGAAATATGGTTTATTGACACTGCCCATGCAAGGGAAAGATAGAGGACCTTGTTCTTTTTTTCTTCTACTGCCCAATATATGTCTCAGTAAGACCCAGGCTTTTCCTTTTAATCCTACCAATCATCGCCCGGGACGATGACCGCATGAAATGCTTACTGGCGGATGCCAACCCACTGATATCATGTGGAGCGGCCATCTACATATTACAGGCCCTGAAACTCAGGGCCACATTTTTTGCTAACTTGCCTCAGCCCTAGTCCTATGTAACTTCCTGGCATAGACACAGTCGACATGACCTGTTATTGCTCTTTATCTCATCTGTATTACTCAGCATGATTTTACACTTAATGTTCTAACTGTTTTCGTAGTATTCTATGTATAATCGTGACAGGTCACTGCCTGGTCTCTCACAATGTGCTATGGCCATATGGCTAATGCAATAAATAAATTGAATGATTGATTGACACTCATTTATACCTGAGATTATGGAGACAGTTCACAGCATTTACATCTTCAGAGGGGCTTGTGCTACTCAGCAGCACAACACTGGATTCAGAGGCATCTTAAGTGCCATCCGTATGTCTTTCTTTTTAATCTGTACAAACTTTTTTTTATTCAGTTTTACACTACACATTTAAATTCAAACATTAGACATAACCATAATCATTTAGGATTCCCTGAATCCCTAGATTCCCCCCCCACACACACCCTTCCATGGTTTCCATTTTCAATCTTTTTCAACTGCATCACATATTTTCTCTGTTTTTCTTAAAATAATCCATTTTTACCTTAGTTTTTAGTACAGTGGTACCTGTGGTTACGTACTTAATTCATTCTGAAGGTCTGTACTTAACCTGAAACTGTTCTTAACCTGAAGCACCACTTTAGCTAATGGTTCTTAATCTGAAGCGTTATTTCTGGGTTAGCGGAGTTTGTAACCTGAAGCTTATGTAACCTGAAGCGTATGTAACCTGAGGTACCACTGTACATTACAGGCGTTACTCAATTCCTGCCAGAGTTTTTAGTTGTTTACAGTGTTCTCTGAAGTAAATTGTAAATTTCCCCCACTCCTTATTATAGTTCTTCTCTTCCTGGTTTCTGATTCTCCCGGTCACTTTCGCCATTTCGGCATAGTCCATTATCTTCATCAGCCATTCATCTCTGGTCAGGACTTTATAATCTTTCCATCTCTGGGCCAGTAGTATCCATGTTGCTGTCGTCGCATACATAAATATTCATTTCTGCTCTTTTGGTATCTCTGCACCTAAAATTCCTAGTAAAAAAAGCCTCTGGTTTTCATCCTCATGTCCTTCTGTAACAGCCTGCTCCAGGCAGCCAGCCAGCATAGCTGTTGCCCTTCAGTTCCCGCATGGAGTTCTGTCTACTTCCTGCCAGGGGTGGAGGAAGAGGGGACAGTTGTCCAGGTGTCATCACTCAGGGGGATGACATTCGGCGCACTGTCTGCCCACGACCCTGAAGCCTACCCTGAGCCGTCAGGGGAAGGGGCGGAGCTACACTGCATTGCCAGTGGTCTCCCCCCCTCCCCCTTTGTTTTGACAGTTCAGGGGAGGCTTGGGAGTCGTGGGTGGGCAGCACGCCGTTGCCCCCTTCTCCCGGGCTGCTTCCTGGGGGGGGGGAGAAAGCCTCCCCCTAGCTGTCAAAAGGAAGAGGGAAGGGAAGGGAGGCTACTGGCAAAGCGCTGTGGCTCCCTCTCCCCCCGCTCAAGAAGCAACCTGCCATGAGCAGCTCGCTCCACCCCCCATGGGCGGCTCGCCCCCTGGGACGCCCACCATGGGAGGAGCCCCCCTGGGACGTTCGCGCTGCCCCTGGGTGCACAGCATGTGCGCTGCTCTGGGTGTCGGAGCAGCTAACTGTGTCTCTGCTTTTGCTTCTACTTCCCAGCAGCCTTTGCAGAAAACAACTCCTACCCCTCTGCTTCCAGCATCTCCCCTGCCCGGTCAGCCTGGGAACCTCTGTTTCAAAAGCCTCCCGCCAAAGTCAGTTTTTTCTGTGGTGACATTATGTCCCCTGAATAGCCTCCCCTTTCTCGTCTGGCTGAGCTTTCTGTTGTTAGGAGGAGGTTTTTGAAGGTTGTCAGGGGCCTAGTTGCTGCTGATTTTACTACTGGGTTGTTTAAGAGGGCATGTATTTGTTGATGTGTTAACCAGGGCAATTGGGTGTCCTCCAGATTGTCTTGTATTTTTTATGTTGACAAGGGTTTGTTATTTTTATAGAAGTCTGTTAGGCAATATAGGCCTTTGGTTTTCCAGGTTTTTATTTGGAGGTTTTGTGCTGCGTGGTGGAATAGTGGGTGGTGTGCCAGGGGAATTAGTAGGGATAGGGTTGGGGACAGTTTGTCTATTTCTGTTTTCCATGCTTTAAGCATGGTCTGTGTTCTGCCTGGTTGATGACTTCCCTTAAAGGGCTATGGGCTGGCCATTGGTGCCATTGCTTCTTCAACAATAGCTCCGTTGGTGGAGCTTGAGACTCTTGATCTCAGGGTCAAGGATTTGATCCCCACATTGGGCAAAAAGGTCCAGCATTGCAGGGGCTGGACTAGATGATCCCCGTGGTCCCTTCCAACTCTACAGTTCTATGATTCTATGACCCACCATCACCAGGCTTGCCTAATGAGGAAGTGAGCTGCTTTTATTCATGGGCCTTGCTAAATCCATGCATTTATAAGCTCAATTTCTGACCCTTCACTGAGTGTAGAGATTATGGGGTTCTGTGCCCCCAACCTCATAACATCATAATTTGTGGCTTCCTGCCAAACTCCTGAGCTCCACCCTGTCCTCTTCCTTGCTCGTCCTCCCTCCTGCATGAAGCAGCCATGAGAAACTAGCTCCCATCTATTTATGTACGTGACTACAGCAGCGCAAATACTACTGGCCCAGAGATGGGAAGATGATAAAGTTCTGGCCAGAGACGAATGGTTGATGAAGATGATGGACTACACCGAAATGGTGAAACTGACTGGGAAAATCAGAAACCAGGAAGAGAAGAACTTTAAGAAACAACTGAAAAAAATTACAATGTACTTAAGAGAACATTGTAAACAACTAAAAACTTTGGTAGGATTTGAGTAATGCTTGTAACATACGAAGAACTATGGTAAAAAATGATTATTTGTTTAAAAAATAGAGAAAATAAGGGAGGCAGTCATGGGGGGGTTGATAGTGGTAATCATGGAAAGGTGGAGGGGAGTCAAAGGATTTAGGGAATCCTAAATGATGATGTTGGTGTATAATGTTTGAATTCAAATTGAAAAAACAAAACAAAATAAAAAATAAAAATAAAGATTCCTTCCAGTAGCACCTTAGAGACCAACTAAGTTTTTCTTGGTATGAACTTTCGTGTACATGCTCACGAAAGCTCATACCAAGAACAAACTTAGTTGGTCTCTAAGGTGCTACTGGAAGGAATTTATTTTTAATTTTTTTTTAACTATGGTAGACCAACACGGCTACCTACCTGTAACTGAATTCAAATTGGTTATATAAAACTCTCTCTCTCTCTCTCTCTCTCTCTCTCTCTCTCTCTCTCTCTCTCTATGTGTGTGTGTGTGTGAAGAAACTGTAAGTAAAGAATCTTCCCTGGCTTTGTCAAGGCCTTTTCCCATCTGGCCTGGAAGGGAAGGGAGGCCCTACTGACTCCTGCTACAAAAGCTTGAGGCAGCTGAACAGACTCCTGGGTGCACTGTTTTTTTTGCGGGGGGGGGGGGGGTTCGCAGCTTACTGCTATTAATTTTTTGTATCTTTATTTTTAGGTCTTATTGTGATCTATGTGGAGATTGTTCGATTTGGCTGTGTAATTCTTGAAGAGAAGAAGGTTGGGAACGGGTCTTCCAGGACTCACAGCCAAAATGGTCTCTGGGGCATTCAATGGGCTGCCACCATTAGGACTCTTGCCAGTGGGACTTTTATCCACCCACCCTTTCAGTGGGCGGAACAGGGGAACTACACACTGGCAGAAGGATGCCAGCATCCCTTGGAGGCTAAAGGATGATAGAGCCTGTTCTAGACTGGGTGATGGGAAACCTCCACCCAATTCACACACACACACACACACACACACACATGTGATGGATCTGAAGTATGGATCTTTCCCAAGCCTCCTTGAGTTCAGTGAAGCCTACTGTCAACTAAGAATCCATAGGACCACAGGTATTTTAAGATATGCGCTCATGTGCAGCTTCTCAAAGCCAAATTGTTAGCCACAGTGAGAACAGGATGCTGGACTGGATGAGCCATTGGCCTGATCCAGCATTCTCTTCTGATGTTCATACGATGCCTGGAAGCAGTCTGTTTATTTCTGGATGGAAATCTTCTCTTTTCCAGTTTTGCACAATCCTTGGGGTGTGGGAAGAGAACTAACAGTTGACAGTATGCAGTGTGTGTGTGTGTGTGTGTGTGTGTGTGTGTGTGTGTGGTGTGTGCGTGCGTGCTATTGAAGAATGTAGGAGGAGCACATTTTGGCACCTGAGGTGGACCCCCAAATGATGTCCCCCCTCCCTGCCAGGGAAGAAAAGGCAAGGAAAGATCTACATCAGGAACAAGGGGGGTGGGAGACTGACATCGAGATCTGCTGCTCTGGTGGACCCTGGAGCCTGAGGTGGTCACCTCACCTTGCTTCATGGGTGGGCCAGCCCTGATTCAAACCAAGATAAAAATGTGTAATACATGTGGTCCTTGAACCTCTAAATCTGGGTTTCAAAACTTCTGTTATTAATATAGGCAGCCAGGTATGAGCCTGCAGAGGTCAGTAGAGGACAAATTGAAAACAGAGAGTGTGGACTTTCAGGTGTGGTGCATAAGAGCCCTTATATGTATTTAATTGGAAGTAAGCCCCAGTGAGTTCAACATAACTTACTTCCATGCAAATCTGAGCAGCATTGCTGCCTGAAGAGAAATGAGAAATTGATTCAAAAATACCCAGCATGCAAAATGCTAACAGCATCAGCATCATCATAGCAATTTATGGTTATTTTCCATTTGTCCACACGATGTCACTACTGACTTGCATATGTTTTACCAGAATTGGGGGGGGGGGGGTGTTATTGGGAAATAACTCCATCTGACACTCACCAGAATGCACAACCCAGCCACAGTGTTATATTCTGTTTGGTCCCGCTGACTTCCATTGGATTAAAAAGGCTTAAGTCTAAGTATGCTGATTTTAAAAAATGGGTTAAGGACAGGTGGCGAAGTGTCTGCCATTCAGGACGACTCTGATTTAGTTAGCAGGGTCACCATCAGAAGTGTGCAACCTCTCTGAGCAGAATATGATCCTAAACACCCCCCGCAAAAAAGGGCTTTCCTACTCCCTAAAAAAAGCTCAATAGCAACTTTGACCTGAATGCCTAAAAAACGGGGCTTTCCTCCTCCCCAAAAAAGTTCAACAACTTTGACCTGAATCCCAAAAAAGGGGGTAGATCATTGCCAGTTTTTAATTCTCTAAGTAGATCACAGTCTCTTGGGAGTTGGCCACCCCTGACATGGGGGGTAAACAAAGTCAATAGAGAGGGAGGGCAATGATTGCTTCCTGGGCAGGTCACATGCATGATCCTAGCCAATCAGATCACCGTTTACCCTCACTCTGTATAGATGAATACACTTCTCTGTATAGATGAATGCATTTGCTGTTTTTTGAATGTCTTTCACTGTCAGGAATGGGGAAAATTTACCTCCCTTAACACTGTTTTAAAAATGAGGTGGGGGGAAGCTTCTGGCCTAGCAATAGGATTGTATAATAAATATAACAAAGAGTCTTGCAGAACCTTAATGACTAACAAATGTATTATGGCACAAGCCTTCCTGGATTGCATTTCTGAGTTACAATTGTCGCAAGTGTTTCATTGTGCATGAGAGGCGGGTGAATTGCGAGCAGTGAGGGCAGAGAGAAATGAAAAGCACAAAGGTGCCACAAGTTGTTTGTGCTATTATAGAGAAGCATTACTAGCCCTCTAGATATAATAAACACAGCTACCTATTTTGCTTTTTGGGTATTTTGCTGGTCTGGAACAAAGAGGGTATCACTTAGCAGAAATGCTGACTCTTTCTCCTGAAAAGATCTGTTCTGCATTATGCATTATTATGCATGCATTAGCATTCCTGGGCTCTTTGATGTCCACATCCATTAGTAAGACCACACTGTAATAGAGGCCAGCATATAGCCATCTTCCACAACTAGAAGTAACAGTCACTAAATGGAACTTGCTGAATAATGAAGTAAGAGGGCCTTGTAGTTGATAGTTGATGTGGCTGGCTATCTTCTGGAATATATTCTTGTGTCCTTTCAGACAGCTCAGATTTAAGAATATAAGACTAGTCCAGCTGTCCAGTATCCTGTTTTCGCAGTGGCCAACAAGATGCCCATGGGAAACTTCCAAGCAGGACCTCTGTGCAACACAACTGTCCCCTCCTGCAGTTTCCAGCAACTGGTTTTCAGAAGCATTACTGCCTCTGACAGTGGAGACAGAACATGGATAGCCTACTCCAGGCCTCCTCAACCTCGGCCCTCCAGATGTTTTGAGACTACAATTCCCATCATCCCTGACCACTGGTCCTGCTAGCTAGGGATCATGGGAGTTGTAAGCCAAAAACATCTGGAGGGCCGAGGTTGAGGAGGCCTGGAGTAGGCTATCCATGTTCTGTCTCCTGGCCTATTCCTCTGTAGATTGGTTTATTCTTCTCTTAAAGCCATCCACGCTGGTGGCCACCACTGCTTCCTGAGGAAACCACTTCCAGTTTAATTACATGTTGCATGAAAAAGTGCTTTATTTTATCTGTCCAACATACAACTTCATTGGATGCCCTCAAGTTCTAGCATTACAAGAGAGGGAGGAAAACTTCTCTCTCTCTACTCCCCCCCCCCACCCTGGCATAATTTTATAAACTTCTACCATGTCTTCTCTTCCTTGCCTTTTCCATAAACTTGTTGTTGTTCAGTTGTTCAGTTGTGTCTGACTCTTCATGACCCCATGGACCAGAGCACGCCAGGCATGCCTATCTTTCACTGTCTCCCGCAGTTTGGCCAAACTGATGCTAGTTGCTTCGAGAACACTGTCCAACCATCTCATCCTCTGTCGTCCCCTTCTCCTTGTGCCCTCCATCTTTCCCAGCATCAGGGTCTTTTCCAGGGAGTCTTCTCTTCTCATGAGGTGGCCAAAGTATTGGAGCCTCAGCTTCAGGATCTGTCTTTCCAGTGAGCACTCAGGGCTGATTTCTTTAAGGATGGATAAGTTTGATCTTTTTGCAGTCCATGGGACTCTCCAGCACCATAATTCAAAAGCATCAATTCTTCGGCAATCAGTCTTATTTATGGTCCAGCTCACACTTCCATACGTTACTACAATTCCATAAACTAAGCAGTCCCAAATGCTGCAATCTTTCCTCATCGGGGAGCTGCTCCACCCCCTTGAGCATGTTGGCTGCCCTTTTCTGAACCTTTCCCAATGGTATCCTTTCTGAAGCGAGGCGGCCAGAACTGTACACAGTATTCCAAATGCAGCCACACCATAGATATGTATAACAGCAGTATGATCCTGATGGTTTTCTTCCCAATTCATTTCCTAATGATCCTGCCCAAGGCCTGCACAAGCAGTGGGTGGGGCTTTGACTTCTCTGTTGCCTCCTGCCATCAGGATTAAAACCAATGGAGACTAGTCCATTAGGGAAAATACGGCACTTCCCACCAACCTCAGCCGGCCCCACCTTCTTGTATCTTTACAACCAATCCAAGGTGTGGCCCTGCCTGTCACCTTCCTTCTCCTTAGTCTTGGTGTTACCCTTGCAGAACCAAGCAAGGAGGAGGAGAATGGGGGCAAAACTAGAGTGAGTTGGCTCATTCCGCTTCTTGTTGGTACCACCCGCCGTTGATTAAGACCGGTCCTCTATTTCCTCTGTTTCAGGGTTGGTGAATCTTTGTCCTGAAATCTAAATGTCATCAACCCTCACCATCAGCCATGCTGTCTGGGGCTGGTGGGGACTGAAGTCCAATGTCATCCAGGGGGGCACAGTTTTCCTGTCTCTGGTATGTAATACTTTCTTGCGGGAGGGATAGGGGGTAGCTGGTTCTCCAGCTATTACTGTACAACAACTGCATTCCCTGACAATTGACCATGCCAGTTGAGGCTGGTGGGAACTGAAGTCCAACACCAACTGGAGGGCCTTAGGTTCCCCATCCCTGTTATATGTGGTGGACTGGCAGAGGGTAGAGGATTTCCAGAGATCCTTCATTTGAAAGATTGTCCAGTCCAAGCCCAGTCTAGATATGAGATGAGAGAGCAGGGGCCTTGAAGTTTCCTACCCAGCATTAACACCTGGAGAGCAGACACAAACACACATAATATAAACTCTTTGCAAGTAAATGGCCCGAGTTCAGGCATAGCAAAATGGCCACCTCTGGGAGAGCAAAAGCATTGCCTCTTCCTTTCTGCCTTCCCTGCTTTATAACATTGAGCATTTCTTTTCTGGCAAACACATTATGTCAGCTCTGCCAGTTCATTTGTCTAGGGGCAGCTCCACTTTATCTGCCTGGAGTAAAAGGAATTGATGAGCCTGGATAGATAAAGTAAATGGAAACTCAGGACTTTGTCCAATTTGCTCTGCTTTGATAGATGTTATAGCCCAAGAGTGGCCAATGTAACACGATTTGCCATTTGTATTACAAAATATTACACATTAGGGAATCTTCCCCCACCACCACCGCAAAAAAAGTATTGGGGGAGTCCATGCTTGGCTGTTTGTGATTCAGCCCATCCACATTGCTTTCCAAGTACTGTAGTTCTGTTTTAAAGGAGAACGTGTACGATTCTCGTGCTCAGCCAAGGATACATCTTTGAAGGATTGTTCAGACAAAGGAGGAAGTCCTGCCCCAGGAAGGGAAGTGAACACCTTTGTGGACTGGAGTGGGGGAATCTCAGCTTACTTGTGCATGCCACATTATATTATTTATTTGCACAAAATCTTTGCTTGTGTTTTTCCCTTCCCTCCCATCAAAATGGAATGGTTTACCCACAATATAAAAGAACCAGCATGAAGTTCAAATACCAGCTACCTCCACTGTCAGAAGTAGCATATCTCTGAATACCAGTTGCTGGGAATCACAAGTAGTGAGAGCGAGGGTGTTTTCATGTCTTTCTTTCTCACTTCCTATAGGCACCTGGTATGTATGTATTTTGTATCCCGCCCTTCATTCAAAGATCACAAGGCAGTTCACAACATAGCATGATGGTTGGCCATTGTGAAAACAGGGGGCTAGATTACATGGGTCGTTGGCCTGGTATAGCTCAGGCTAGTGGCCCATCTAGTCATAGAATCATAGAATCATAGAATCATAGAGTTGGAAGAGACCACAAGGGCCATCCAGCCCAACCCCCTGCCAAGCAGGAAACACCATCAAAGCATTCCTGACAGATGGCTGTCGAGCCTCCGCTTAAAGACCTCCAAAGAAGGAGACTCCACCACACTCCTTGGCAGCAAATTCCACTGCCGAACAGCTCTCACTGTCAGGAAGTTCTTCCTAATGTTTAGGTGGAATCTTCTTTCTTGTAGTTTGAATCCATTGCCCTGTGTCCGCTTCTCTGGAGCAGCAGAAAACAACCTTTCTCCCTCCTCTATATGACATCCTTTTATATATTGGAACATGGCTATCATATCACCCCTTAACCTTCTCTTCTCCAGGCTAAACATACCCAGCTCCCTAAGCCGTTCCTCATAAGGCATTGTTTCCAGGCCTTTGACCATTTTGGTTGCCCTCCTCTGGACACGTTCCAGCTTGTCGGTATCCTTCTTGAACTGTGGTGCCCAGAACTGGACACAGTATTCCAGGTGAGGTCTGACCAGAGCAGAATATAGTGTTCTCACAGTGGCCCACCAGATGTGTGTGGGAAGCCATACATTGTGCTCATGAAGTGGTTCTGAAGTTTTCAGAATTCAGCTGCCATAGTTTCACCTGGTGGATCTCATTCAGACCTTCGTCAGCTTCTCAAAGACATTTCCTGTTTGCCATTTCATTTCCAAATTTAGTTCAATGTGTCGGTTCTTTAACCTGCCTAAACGGCTTGGGAGCCCAGCACCTGAAGATGCAGCGTCTACTTCAGTACCAAGCTACCTATACTCTATGGTTCATTTCCCAATGCCTCATCCGTCAGGTGGATGCCCACCAGAGAGAAGGCTTCCCCCCCCCCCAGATGCTCAAGTAATGGAATGTCCACCTCAAGGAGGCTCCCTTGGCATCACAAGAAGAGCTATGCTAGATCATTCTGTTCTGGTTCCCTATAGAAAGCCCACAAGCAGGACATGAGGGCAATTATGCCTCTGAATACCAATCAGTGGGTATCACAGGTGGGCAGAGCGCTGTTGTGCTCATGTCCAGCTTGCAGGCTTCCCACAGGAACAGGATGCTGGGATATATGGACCATTAGCCTGATCCATCATATGGATGGGGGGGAGGTATGGATCTCTTCCATGAGCTAAATTGGTGGCACTTTCTGAAATCTGATGAGTGTCCCCATTTTGTGCATTTGGGTGAAGGGGATTCTCAGGGCAGCTGGGGGAGGGGATGCATTGTGTGTGAGGTTTTTGTGTGTGTGTGTGTGTGTGTGTGTGTGCGCGCGCGCAGCTGATCTATCCAGGATGCTGCAGTTGCTTACCCATTCCTAATTTGCTCAGAAGTCAGAAACGCTAAGAAGAGGGAAGTTTACGTATCCCCAAACTCAAAGGTTTACTGGTTCATACCCCATATCATACACCTGCACAATCACAACAAAAATGGTTGCTCAAAGTTATCATGCTTCCAAAATACTCAAAAATGCATGATGACATTGCATAGTCCTCACACACACAGTTGTATTTATTGATTTAGGGTTGACCTTTTGCCTTAGACATCCCTAAATGTAATACATAAATTAAAAGATTTATGTGCTTAAAATACTGCAGTTTTTTTGTTTCTGCTAAAATTTTTGTACCTGACCAGGAGGAAACGCTTAAGCAGTGATACTGATGTAGAATAGAATGTCCATATTTTCATCCAGGGATGTTGGAGGGTACAGGTAACCTGGAGAGAGCCTTGTGTTCTGTGGAACATTGTCCTGGTCTACACTATACATCTAAAGTACTACCATGGGAAGCGTAATGCTAGTGGTCAACAAAAGAGGTTCAAAGACCCTCTCAAGGCAAATCTTAAAAAAATGAAGTATAAACACTGGCAACTGGGAAACATTGGCCTGCGAGCGTTCCAATTGGAGAACAGCCTTTACCAAAGGTGTCATGTGCTTTGAAGACACTCAAACTCAGGACGAAAGGGTGAAACGTGCTAAGTGGAAGGAACCATGATGACTTCCTGCCCAGAAACCCATGTCTCCACTGTGGAAGGACGTGTGGATCCAGAATTGGCCTCCACAGTCATGGATTCACTGTTAAGACCATGTTCATGGAAGACAATTGTCAGGAGTAGCCCGGCTCCTCGCGAGGAGAGGGAGAGAGGGAGTCCTGCTCAGGAGCAGGGCAGGGAGAGCTGCTCTTCAAGGGAAGATAGCTTGCTAAGCTATAGGGAACCCGAGCCCCTTTTGCAAACGGACTCCTCCTCCTCCTCCTTCTCCTCCAGCCTATCCCAGGAATGGTCTCCAAGCAAGGGAGCAGAGCAAGGGCTCTGTGATGCTGCAGAAAGACCCAGCACCACCAGCCAGACGAGATCGGAAAGAAGCTCACAGCTTCTGACACAGTCACAGAGCAGGGGGGCTAGGGGACCCAGGAGACATCGTTTCAGGGTGCCAAAAATTTGGTGTTGGCCGGGAAGCCGTAGGAATGGACTTCCGGATTCTGATAGTGATTGAACGGTCATGTTTTTGACTATCTCCGCTTGTAAATAGCAATGCTTAATAAATAGCCTTAGTTTTCAAAAGAGGCTCTGCCGTTACTCATGAGCAGTACTGGGGAAGATCCCAACAACAATCTTCCTCGGCTATGAGTGATCGCCAAAGAAGAAGATACATCTAAAGTACTATCATGCCACTTTAAACAGTCTTAACTTCCTGCACAGTATTCTGGGGATTGTAGTCTGCTAAGGGTGCTGAGAATACTACATCCACTGTCTGACATAAGATGTCTCTGAATACCAGTTGCTGGGAAGCACAAGGGGGAAGAGTGCAATTGTGTTTATGTCTTTTTCAGGCCTTACCATAGACATCTGGCTGGTCATTGTGAAAAGAAGGTGCTGGATTGAATAGGTCTTTGGTCTTACCCTGCAGGGCTCTTTTTTATGTTCATGCCACAACAAGGGCTGTTTGCTTTGCATCCGCCCAACTGCAACATGCACAAGTCTCATGCCTCCAACTCATCACGTTGGAATCATTACATTTTATAAGCAATGAAAGTGGAGTAGGTTGCAGCTACATGATTCATGCACAATGTTCCACAATAATTCTGTTGCACAGCTGGAAAGAGAACTCGGATAACCCGGTCATGCCATCAGCAACAGACCGTGCATCCTTCAAAAGGTATATTAAAACCACCCAGTGTTGTGTAATGTTGACCCAGTTATCCAGCACTGCTGATCAGGGATGCACAGAGATGCCGTTGTGAAGTCCGTGAGCATTTTCTGCATGAATATATAAGCAGGACCTAACATATGCATCAGATTATACACAATGCATCAGCCTGTCTTATGTTTTCCATTATTCTTCCCCATTGCCTCCACCATCCCCAACAACAGAAATTAGACAACTACAAGGACAATTATTATTTGTTTTGAGGAATTTGCTCTTTCAAAACTCTATGAACACCAGAATCATGCAGGTAGTGTAACAGTCTTATGAGCAGGAATTTGCAGTGTTGGTGGAGCCATATTGGCATCTGCATAAGAGAAAAATGGAAGGGCTGTGTTTGTGGTACGGTGCACTTGAGAGCATACCATTCAGAATGTGAAGGCAGGGGAGAAATTGCAGGTCTCATTGTTCTCCCAGCAAGAACAGTTTGAGCTTAGCCTGGCTAGCTCAGTTGGTTAGAGAGTGGTGCTGATAATACCAAGGTTGCAGGTTCAGTCCCCATATGGGACAGCTGCCTATTCCGCCCTTGCAGGGGTTTGGACTAGATCAGTGGTTCCCAATTAGCTAATTAATGAGGACCCCCTATTTTTCAAAAGCCAAGCCACGGATTCTAATATATTGTGATGTCTGAAATTGGAGAACATGCGTGGAGATGAGCAAAGGATCACTTTGAGATCGGGCAGTGTCAGGCATCAGAGGAAACAATCCCCACAGCAGGTATCCAGGAATGGATAAAACAAATAAAAGTCCTTACCATCTGTTTTATATTTAATATTTACAGAGAGAGGCTTGGAATGCAGCTACTTGGAATAATGGTGTTGTCCCGAGTGACACTCCACCCCCGTTTTCTTCCACTTTCTCATTCGTCACCTTCTTCCCTACATGCGACACTGAGGGCCCTTTGCTTCTGAGCCCATTGCTCTCCTACTTTCAAGGCTCACTGGGTTCTGGGAGGGGGGCTCTGGAATGCTTTCTAAAGACACTGTGTCCATCAGCTGTTGCCCTCCTGGTGCTTCCTCTCCCTCCTCCTCCTCCTCTCCCATTATCTCCCAGATTTCCCCCTCATTTGCCTATCAGCTATGACCTCCCCCGGGACACAGGTGGCGCTGTGGGTTAAACCACAGAGCCTAAGGATTGCTGATCAGAAGGTCGGCAGTTCGAATCCCTGCCACGGGGTGAGCTCCCATTGCTTGGTCCCAGCTCCTGCCCACCTAGCAGTTCGAAACCACGTCAAAATGCAAGTAGATAAATAGGGACTGCTCCGGCGGGAAGGTAAACGGCATTTCCGTGCACTGCTCTGATTCGCCAGAAGCGGCTTAGTCATGCTGGCCACATGACCCAGAAGCTGTCTGCGGACAAACGCCGGCTCCCTCGGCCTATAGAGCGATATGAGCGCTGCAACCCCAGAGTCGGACATGACTGGACCTGATGGACCTTTACCTTTTTTATGACCTCCCTCAAACCCCTGTTGTAATTCTGAACTGTCTTCTTCCCTAGAAGGGTCAGGCTGGGGAGGCAGTCTCCCCCTTCCTCCTATGTCCCTGACAGGCGGTTGGGGTGCATACAGATCAGGTATGGGGATGAAGAAGAAGAAGAAGAAGAAGAAGAAGAAGAAGAAGAAGAAGAAGAAGAGGAGTTTGGATTTGATATCCCGCTTTTCACTACCCGAAGGAGTCTCAAAGCGGCTCACATTCTCCTTTCCCTTCCTCCCCCACAACAAACACTCTGTGAGGTGAGTGGGGCTGAGAGACTTCAAAGAAGTGTGACTAGCCCAAGGTCACCCAGCAGCTGCATGTGGAGGAGCCGAGACGCGAACCCGGTTCCCCAGATAACGAGTCTACCGCTCCTAACCACTACACCACACTGGCTCTCAGGGAAGGATGAGGGAAGGAGCAGTCATGGAGACTGGGCAGGTGGGGGGAGGAGAGGAAGTGGAGTAACCACTACCACATGGTTTGAGTAGGAGGCAATAGGGGCATGCATCAAGCCACTGTCAGTGGGGCAGCCAGCGGTGACACCCAGCCAAAATGCACGTCCACTGTAGATTCTGCTGCTTTCCTGCTGAGTAAGAAAATCTGCTCTGCCTCTGTGCTGGGGGAAGGTAGTGCCATGGTGCTGTCAGGGACTGGGCAGAGGAGGAATGATGGAGACCGCCTCCCCATCTTGACCCTTCAAGGGAGGAGGAAGAAGTAGACAGTATAGATTTTGAACAGGGGTTTGAAGGAGGTCACAGCTCCGAGGCACATGAGGGGAAAGTTGGGAAATAATTGGCGAGGAGAAGGAAGCAGAAGTGGAGCAATAGCAGGCTGGCATGTGTTATTTGGGACTGTCAGGAGGTGAGGCAACAGACAGGAAGGAGAGGCAGGAGCTGGGTGGAAAAACCCAGTGAAAAGGCCAAGACCAACCTAACCGCTGGCTTTGTCTTCTGGGAGAAAGTAGGAACCAGACACCATCAGACTCTCCTTTTTGCCTGAGGTCTAATCCCTGAAGGCACCGGTCCTGTGGCGTGCAAGATGCTCATGCCAAGGCAGCTTCATTGAAGAAAAACTGCTTAGAATCATAGAATCATAGAATCATAGAGTTGGAAGAGACCACAAGGGCCATCCAGTCCAACCCCCTGCCAAGCAGGAAACACCATCAAAGCATTCCTGACAGATGGCTGTCAAGCCTCCGCTTAAAGACCTCCAAAGAAGGAGACTCCACCACACTCCTTGGCAGCAAATTCCACTGTCGGACAGCTCTTACTGTCAGGAAGTTCTTCCTAATGTTTAGGTGGAATCTTCTTTCTTGTAGTTTGAATCCATTGCCCCGTGTCCGCTTCTCTGGAGCAGCAGAAAACAACCTCTCACCCTCCTCTATATGACATCCTTTTATATATTTGAACATGGCTATCATATCACCCCTTAACCTTCTCTTCTCCAGGCTAAACATACCCAGCTCCCTAAGCCGTTCCTCATAAGGCATCGTTTCCAGACCTTTGACCATTTTGGTTGCCCTCCTCTGGACACGTTCCAGCTTGTCAGTATCCTTCTTGAACTTGGTCCCAGCTCCTGCCCACCTAGCAGTTCGAAACCACGTCAAAATGCAAGTAGATAAATAGGAGCATCCCATAGAATTGATCCCCCTACTCTTGGTTGGAGTATGTGTGTGGAACTGAGGTGCAACATGAGAGAGAAAATAAGGAGGCCTAGAAACCTTCCTTAAAACAAGATATGAGAGTGAACTCAGAATCCTAAGAAGAAGAAGGTGTGTGTGTGTGTGTGTGTGTGTTTGTGTGCGTGTATTCTATTATTCTTACATTTCTCCTCCTTTTTCTCAAGGTGGTGGATGTGGTTCTCCTCATCCATCCCACGCCCCCTTATGACAGGTCTCTGAGGTAGGTTGGACTGAGAGACAGTGACTGGCCCAAAATCCCCTGGTGAGAATTTCACAGCTGAGTGGGGATTCGAACCCTGGTCTCCCAAGTCCTTGTCCAACACTCTAACCACTATAACACACTGATTATCTGTATATACATAATATACATGTGCAACTACTCCCTTTTTTGTTTTTAACTGTGCTCAGCAAAGGTATTCTCTTGGATGCATTTGCCATGTAGAAAGAAGCTGGCTCTCTCGACTTTTATCATGTTTATATAAGTTTATGCTTTGTTGCTCCAGTGCCCAATTTTAATTTGTATTTCCCCCCCTCTTCTTATTCGTTTCCAGCATTCCTCCTTTCCTTTCACGAGGCTAGGGAGCTGAGCGGCGATTGTTAAGCAGTAGTTAACTTTCCCTTCCCCTACACCCCCCCACCCACCCGCCGCCTTGTTATTATAGAAAATCCCCCCTCCTCCCAAACAAACAAATAAACAAACAAACAAACCGAAATAGGACTGTTCAAGCAGCTAATACAGGAAGATGTATCACTCGCCTGAATAATTGTGACAGGCATAGACCGTATCAGCGCCTGTTTGTTTGCACAATACCAAACTGTATTAAGAAAGCCATCGCAGCTGTCTTGGACTTTGGAGTTGCTCGTTTCATCACTTGACACGGCAGCAGATGTTATGGGTTGATAACGGACTCCACTTCATTCACTCCACATCTAAGATTACCTCTGGAGAGAGAGAAAAATCAAATGCATTATAACACTCCCAGTCATTTGTTAAAAGAAGAAGAAGAAAAACGGAGAGGAAGAGCAGCAATTTATTCTGCCCACCACCCCCATGTAGGACTGGGACATCCATATGCATAAACGTGCGTGTAAAATGCAGCATGTGGGTGCCCAAACCACGTGGCTGATACCCCAGGGGAAGGGAAGGAAATTGACTGCAAGGTTGGGCCAGAAATCCGGTGATCCTTTTCTTTATTCTCCATGGCATGAGGGAGTCACTGACAAGTGTTATTTTGCATTTGTAGGCAGAAAGAAAGGGACAGGGTGGCGCTGTGGGTTAGACCACAGAGCCTAGGGCTTGCCGATCGGAAGCTCGGCGGTTCAAATCCCCGCAACGGGGTGAGCTCCCGTTGCTCGGTCCCTGCTCCTGCCAACCTAGCAGTTCAAAAGCACGTCAAAGTGCAAGTAGATAAATAGGTACCGCTCTGGTGGGAAGGTAAACGCCATTTCCGTGTGCTGCCCTGGTTCGCCAGAGCCAGAAGCAGCTTTGTCATGCTGGCCACATGACCCGGAAGCTGTACTCCAGCTCCCTTGGCCAATAAAGTGAGATGAGCGCCGCAACCCCAGAGTTGTCCGTGACTGGACCTAATGGTCAGGGGTCCCTTTACCTTTAGGCAGAAAGAGCAAGCAAGAAGTGAGCACTTTTAGAAGATGCTACCCCGATTCAGATCCCCAAGATATCGCACCCTGAAGATGTCACCCAAAGGAAGACACCCCTGAGATGTTCCGTACCAGGGTTGCCATGTGGTCTCTTTTTCCAGGACACGTCCTCTTTCTCAGGTCTCTTGCCATATGTCCTCTTTTTTCCTGGAAACGTCCTCTTTTTCAGGATTAAAATTTCTGTCCAGGTGAATTTTTAAAATTTGGCAAAATGTCTGAGGTTTCTTGTTTGGCTTATTTGTTTCCAGTAACCCAAGAAAAAATTTCTGCTGCATTAGACTCTAAGGCATCCTGCTAAGCTAGTCTGCAGCAGAGAATCACAACAGAGAAGCGTCTTAAACTAGCTACGTACTATATAAATCCCTTCTCTTGTGGCTGAACTAAAAGGATGCTGGCTCAGCTACAAGATCTTGGAGAAGGAGTCTGGGAGGGCAAGAGTTAAGGGTACATATACCCTTAAAGAGAGGCCATGTGTACATATTAAACAGTTTAATAAACACTCTGTGCACACTTACGTTCACAAAGATGTGAACATGAGCCCAAATACTTTCATGTGGCAAGTGAGGGAGCAACATGTATTATTATTATTATTATTATTATTATTATTATTATTATTTTGTTGAAAGTTAGGGACATTGCTACTAGCAATATGTCACAGCTTCTATAACCTACATATAATAGGCGTATTTAAAATGCTCTGTAATTAAAAGTAGAAGTCGACAAATGTGTACTCTTTTTTGCCCTTCAAAATATACTATAGACCGAAGGCTCTCTGTCTCATCCCAAGTACATGTGGGCCCAATCCCCTTAGGTGTGTGATTTCTGGTGCAGAGCGTGGCATACAGGTTGCTTGTGGGACAAATTACTACCAGACTATGGCTTGCGGGATTCGCACTGGCTGCCAGTCTGCTCCCAGGCCAAGCTCAAGGTGTTGGTAGTAATATATAAGCTCAAATACAGCTCAGGATCAGGTTACTTGGGATATGGCACTATCCCTTATATGCCTCGTAGATCACTGTGGTCGGTGGGACAATTTTTCCTGCATGTTCCAAAGATCTCCAAAGCCTCTTCTGCAGTTGCTCAGAGCAGGGCTTTTAATGTGGCTGCCCCTCTTCTGCGGAATTGCCTTCCTCTTAAGATACCAGAAGCATCCACTTTCCCCAAACAATGGAATACTTTTTTTGTTGTTGTTCCGACAGGCTTTCCCAGCTAGATAAATGGGTTGTTGCAACGTGTGTCCACATGCTGGGGTTTTAGTCTTGTTTCACATGTACAGTGGTACCTCGGGTTACAAACACCTCGGGTTACAAACTCCTCTAACCCGGAAGTAGTACCTCGGGTTAAGAACTTTGCCCCAGGATGAGAACAGAAATTGGGCGGGGGCGGGGGGGGCAGTGGGAGACCCCATTAGCTAAGGTGGTACCTCAGGTTAAGAACGGTTTCAGGTTAAGAACGGACCTCCAGAACGAATTAAGTTCGTAACCAGAGGTACCACTGTATTTGTTGCACAGGGTTGGATTAGACGACCCTTGGGGTCCCTTCCAACTCTGCAGTTTTGCGTGGACAGGCGGAGTCCCCCAACCCCCAGGCCACCTCCGAGCGGAATAATGACACAAGACAACCTGCTATGGGATTAAAATTGGCCACAGCTTTATTAAGATTCAGATGTAGGGTGACCTTGGCTCAGGCATTGGGCGTTTATCCTTCCCAGCCCCCAGCCGGGGGTCTGGGTAACTTCAGGGTTATGCAGAATGTGTGGGGATTGGGCTAGCTCAGGAGAACATATGTTCAAGCAGATAGCCCGCCCCCTTTTTCCGCCACTGGTGGGGGAGAGCAATGACAATCTCTCGGTGTATGGTCAATGCCTCCCCCCAAGACCCCTGTAACGGGGAACCCTGTTATCACCGCTGCACTGGGGTCGTGGGGAAGAGGTTAACCTGCAAAATAAGTGTTAATTAAGGGAGTGGAGGGTGGGAGAAGCTCTGGAGCCTGGCTGCTGCTTCCTGGTAAGCTACACCTTCTATTGTGTGGGCTAGGTAGTCCCTTTCCTTCCCTGGCAACGCCTCCCCCTGGCGGGATTGGGCACTTAGCTGGGGTAGGCGGAGACCCCAGGTCTCCCTCCTGGTGCAGCCAGTTTGAACTACCAGGTATCGCCTAGGAGCTCAAGGGGCTGTGTGTGACCACGTAAACGTCGCCTCCCATTTGATGTGGGGAGCGATCATTACCATTCTTTCATCTGTTGCTACTGTGTTTTTAACTGATTTTAATAATCTTATGATTACCGCTTTGAGACGTTGGTTTAGAAGGTGATTAAAATCTCAGTGGTAATAATTGTTATGTATTGAGTGGTCTGTGTTTGCCTGAGCTTGAGTCTGGACTAAGGATTCTGAGCTCCTGTGTTCTGATTCGATACTTGTCCAATCACAGAACATTTCAGGATGTGGTCCTCTGCCATTGGTCCTTGAACTCTGCGTAGTGATTCGCAGTTTGGAAGTTTAGGCAGCCAATCACGTTGGGATTGGGAGTGGCCCATGCTTTCAGAAATGTATATAAGTAGTTGCTTTGCCCCTGTTCCCCAGTTATATAGTTCAATAAAGGGTCTTGCTGTTACCACTCTGCATTGCATGAGCCAGTGTGGTGTAGTAGTTAAGAGCGGTAAACTCGTAATCTGGGAAACCGGGTTCGCGTCTCCGCTCCTCCACATGCAGCTGCTGGGTGACCTTGGGCTAGTCACACTTCTCTGAAGTCTCTCAGCCCCACTCACCTCACAGAGTGTTTGTTGTGGGGGAGGAAGGGAAAGGAGAATGTTAGCCGCTTTGAGACTCCTTTGGGTAGTGATAAAGCGGGATATCAAATCCAAACTCTTCTTCTTCTTCTTCTTCTGAACCAATCTAAATAATAATAATAATAATAACAATAAATAAATAAATAAATAAATAATCTTATGGGACATGCCTAGCTATCACCCCACCATGAGTTCCCATTGAGAAAACATTGCCCATTCATTCTGTTTTTTTTTTATAAGATTTTATTATTTTCCAATAAAAGAAAAAGATAACAAAATACAACATCAACACATAACATAAACATCAATAAAACCACAATACACATTAAACATAATCAACAATAAACATAATCAACATTCAAAACAATAACAACAATAAAAACATAAAAATGACATATACAAACCTTAACCAATATCTTTCTTTGAATATTTCTTGTTTCTAACTTCTCTGTTTGGGGACTTCCCCCGTTCCCTCCACTGTCTTCAAAAAACATATACTTCTTCAAGGTAGCTTTATATATTGTTCAATTCACTTTTACCCAAATTTTAATATACTTAGCTTTTACTTAGTCAAATATCTCAATAACTATGTATCTTATCTTAACAACCTATCTTAACATATTTTGACACATACATCTTTCACATAACAACAATTCCTCTTACCATTCATATCTAACACATATCTACCAAAGCCGATGTTCTATTTAATTCTGCTCAAATATTCAGTTTAACTGATTTAACTAAATAGTCTTTAAATTTTTTCCACTCCTGCGACGCCTTCCCCTCCCTCTGGTCTCGGACTCTGACGGTCAGTTCTGCGAGTTCCATATATTCCATCATCTTCATCTGCCATTCCTCCACCGTTGGTATCTCTTCACCTTTCCATGTTCTCGCCAATAAAATTCTAGCTGCTGTTGTGGCATACATAAAAAACACTCTATCCTGACTGGGTATCTCTTCATTGGTTATGCTCAGGAGAAATGCCTCTGGTTTCTTACAAAAGGTAACTTTCATTACCTTCTTGAGCTCATTGTAAATCTTATCCCAGAAAGCGCTTACCGCTGGGCACAACCACCACATATGAAAAAAGGTACCTTTCGCATGTTTACATTTCCAACATACATCTGACATTTTGGTATTCATCTTAGCAATCTTAACTGGTGTCAAGTACCATCTATAAACCATTTTCATTATGTTTTCTCTTAAACCATGACAAGCAGTAAATTTGATACCTTTTTGCCACAATCTTTCCCAGTCATCCATCATAATATTATGTCCTACATCTTTTGCCCAATCTATCATTGAGGATTTAACCAGTTCATCTTTTGTATGCCACTCTAGCAGAAGGTTGTACATTTTGGAAAGGTTTTTGAAATTCGATTCTATCAGTTCTGTTTCCAGTTTTGATTTTTCTACTTGAAAACCAACTTTTTTGTCCATTTTAAATGTTTCATAAACCTGATAATAGTGCAGCCAGTCGGGGACCTGACTTTTTACTTGATCATAACTTTTTAGCTTAAAGGAGTCCCCTTCCTGCTGCAATATGTCCATATATCTTAACCAGTTTGCAGACATATTCGGTCTCTTGTATGCCTTGGCCTCCACTGGAGAGATCCATCTAGGAGTCTTTCTCTCTAACAAATCTTTGTATCTAGTCCAAACCTGATATAGGGATTTTCTCACAATATGAGACTTAAAAGTTCTGTGGATTTTAACCTTGTCATACCAAAGGTATGCATGCCAACCAAACATATTATCATGTCCCTCCAAGTCCAACACATCAACATTCTCTAGTTTAAACCAATCCTTTAACCAGCAAAAGGCCGCAGCTTCAAAATAAAGCCTTAAGTCCGGCAGGGCAAAGCCTCCTCTGTCTTTAGAGTCTGTTAAAATCTTGAATTTTATTCTTGGCTTTTTGCCCTGCCATATAAATTTCGATAGGTCCTTTTGCCATTTTTTAAAACAGTCTAGTTTGTCCAAAATTGGTATGGCTTGGAATAAGAACAGCATCCTTGGTAGGACATTCATTTTAACCACTGCTATTCTTCCCATTAACGACAGTTTAAGTCTTGTCCAGATCTCCATATCTTTTTTTATCTCCATCCACAATTTTTCATAATTATCCTTATACAGGTTCAAGTTCTTGTTTGTGAGATTGATACCTAGGTATTTTACAGATTTAACAAAATTGAGGCCTGTGGCTTCTTGAATTCTTTGGATCTGTTCTGCACTCAGATTTTTACCTAAAACTTTGGTTTTCTGCTTATTTAATTTAAAGCCAGCTACAAGTCCGAATTGTTCAATTAATTCCAAAGCTCTGGGGACACTGCCTTCTGGTTCTTGCAGGGATAGCACCAAGTCATCCGCGAAGGCACGTAATTTGTATTCCTTCTCTCCCACTTTAATTCCTTTTATCTGTTTATCTTTCCGAATCATATTCAGAAGGACTTCCAGGACCGTAATAAAAAGTAAAGGGGAGATAGGGCACCCTTGTCTTGTTCCTTTCTCTACTTCAATCTCCTCCGATATCACACTGTTTACAATAACTTTTGCTCTTTGTTCTGTGTAAATGGCCTTAATGCCATTTAAGAATTTTTCTCCAACTCCCATCTTTTCCAAATTCTTTTTCATAAATGTCCAGGATACTTTGTCAAAAGCTTTCTCTGCGTCAACAAACAATAGTGCTGCATCTGTGTTTATGTCTCTCTCCAGTTTTTCTAAAATGTCCACAATGATTCTCGTATTATTACTTATTTGCCTTCCTGGCAAGAAACCTGCTTGGTCTCTATGTATATAATCTTTCAACACTCTTTTCAATCTTGTAGCCAAAACATTTGCAAAGATTTTATAATCCACATTCAAAAGGGATATTGGACGATAATTTTTCATTAGAGTCTTATCAGTATCTGGTTTTAAGATCAGTGTGATAAAGGCTTCTTTCCACGTCTCTGGTGCCCTATCTCCTTCTAGTATTCTATTGCAAATTTCTCTTAACGGCTGTGATAGCCAGTCTTTCAATATCTTGTAATATTTTGCTGTTAATCCATCCGGTCCTGGAGCCTTCCCCAATTGCATGTTGTTTATTGCGTCTTCTATTTCTTGTGTCGTTATTGGGTGGTTGAGAATTGTTAGTTTTTCCTCTGGGACCTTTTGCAATCCATTCTTCTCCAGAAATCGGTCTATCTCTACTTCATCTATCTTCTCCTCCTTGTACAGTTGTTTATAGAATCTCTGAAAGCACCATCTGATTTCCTCCGGTTTCTCTACATTTTTTCCATTTACTACCAATTTACTGATGACATTTGCCTTTTGTCTTTTCTTTAATTGCCAAGCTAGTAGTTTTCCACATTTATTTGCAGATTCAAATGTTCTTTGTTTCATCATTTTCACTTTCCATTCGATGTCTTGATTC
Organism: Lacerta agilis; assembly: GCF_009819535.1. Lineage (NCBI taxonomy): Eukaryota > Metazoa > Chordata > Lepidosauria > Squamata > Lacertidae > Lacerta > Lacerta agilis. The sequence continues at coordinate 8,734,393 of NC_046321.1, read as the reverse complement.
ATGATATTCGCATATTGGGATTGCAAGTATTTGATTTCTTTTTGGATTTTAACACATCTGGGATGTCCTCTTAGTTCTTTTTCCTTTTCTTTGATTAATTTCAACAGTCTCTCCATCTCTGCACTTTGTTGTTTCTTCTTTTTTGCCTTTTCACTAATGAGGAATCCTCTCATTACCGCCTTACTTGCATCCCAGGCAATCCTTTTCTCCACATCTGAATTCCAATTAATTTGAAAATATTCTTTCATCTTTTTCGCCGCTCTTTCTACTAGCTTGGTATCTCTCATCAATGCATCATCCATTCTCCACCTGAAAGAATCCTTGGAAATCATTTTTAGGTTTACCTGTACCGGATTATGGTCTGAAAGCGTTTTAGGACCGATTTCTGCTTTTTGTAATTTTGGAGCCAATTCATTCGAGATCCAGATATAATCTATCCTCGACCATGACTTCTGAGATTCACTGAAGTACGTTGCCTCTGTTTCTGTGGGATTTTTTAATCTCCAAGAATCTACCAAATTCAAATTGTCCACCATTTCAAAAAAAGTCTTTGGGAGTTTCCCATCATTTGTTAATTTTGTTCTTTGAGATCTGTCCATTAATGTGGAAACTGCCCCATTAAAGTCTCCAAGGCAAACTACCTTGTAGTCCAAATAATCCAACAGCAAATCATGGATTTTTTTGTAAAAAATCGACTTTCCATCATTTGGTGCATAAAGTCCCAGAATCAAAAAATTTTCGCCTTGTACATTAATTTCAATTGCGATGTATCTCCCTTCTTCATCTTTAAATAGCTGTCTTGGGCTATATTTCTCCTTTGCATAAATCACTACTCCTCTCTTCTTGACCTTATCCGATGATATGAACTCTTGGCCTAATTTTTTGTTCTGTAGCAATCTTCTGTGTCGCCGAACTATGTGGGTTTCCTGTAAACATATTATATCCAAATTCTTCTTTTCTATGCTGTAAAACACTCTGCGTCTCTTTGGTCTCTGATTTAATCCCCGAACGTTCCAAGTCATTAACTTGAGCGCCATTTCTTTGTTTATTCCTCTCCTCCAGTTGCCTGTCCTTTCTTATCTTGTTCTGGATCTTGGCTTGGTCCTGGTGGTCCCGGCGGTGGTGGAAATACTTCTGGAAACTTGTAAAGCTGAGCTGGATCCAATGGAGTTCCTTTGAAATGTTCCAGATGCTTGTCCAAAAACTTTTGCTTATCCGCCAAGGACCTTATTCTTATCTTTTTCCCTTCAAACGTGAATGCCAGGCCTTCTGGAAATTCCCAACTGAAGGAGATTTTTCTTCTTCTTAGCTCCGTCACCAGGTCGTTATAGGGAGCTCTTTTATCTAAAAAGAATCTGGGGATGTCCTTGTAAAAAATTACTTTATTCTGCTGTACCACCAGGTTGTTTCTGTAGTGTAAATCCAGAAAGTAGTCTCTGTCGTGTCTATCGTGTAGCACAATCAAACAGTCACTGACTGTTTTAGTGCTTTTCTTTCCTCTGGAACCTCTTGGTCCAAATCTGAAGGCCTTCACTATGCGTGCTGAGACGTTTACCTCTTCTAACTCCCAAAAAGTCGAAAATAGTTCCACAATATAGGCTTTCAGGTCTTCCCCCTCCAATTCTGGAAGACCCCTTATTCTTAAGTTTCCTTCTCTCTGATGTAGTTGCAGAAAAGCAAGAGACTCTTCCACAGTCCTCTGTCGTGTTCCAATATTTTCGATCTGCTCCAAATCCAAATTGTCCAATTTTTCCTCCACCTTTTTTATTTTTTCTCTGACCACTTTGATTTCCTCCGAGTCCTTTTTTAACGTGGTCACCTCCTGCCCAATTTTATTAATTTCGTCTCTGTTCTTTCTTACGTTTTCCTCAATTTGGCCAATCGATTTTTCTAACGTTTGGGTGGAGGCTTTAATATCGGCCTTAATATCCACTTGGAGCTTTTCTATTGCAGAGTTAACTGTTGTATTCACTGATGCACCAATAGCATTCACCGATTCTTGTGTTTGCTTCAACCCTTCGGTGACACTTTTCAGGCCTTCTGCAATTTCTGCCACACTTGCAGCCAATTTCTCCATTTGTTCCTGAAGAGTTAAGGAAACAGAGCCTTTCCTTTTTTCAGAGCCAGTTCCTTTAGATCTAAATTCCATTCCTTGTGGGCTCTGTAACTGTAATCTCAAGGTCACTCCAGTTGCTATAGTAACAATCTCAGACATTCACAGCAGAAGACCAACAGTCCCAAAAGTAAACACCAGGTGGCCTGCAGCTAGCTTTCTGAGAACAAAGAGGCTGCTGAGCCAGGAGTCCACAATAGTCCATTAATCCAACTTTTAGGCAAAGAGTTCAGATTTTTCAGAATTGTAAATTCCTTAAAGCCAAGAAGAGTCTATTTTAAATAGCCCAAGCCAGTAACTGTTTTCTCACTTGCAGTGTAACCACCAAGTCTTTAAAGTAACTTGTATCTGGCTGTAAAAGAGTCAAAGTATCTCCACTGGTAAACAGTCACAGTAACACTGGAACACCAACAAAGAAAAAATGGCAACAATATATCCCAGCCCGCTACTGACCCGGAATCCTAATCCAGAGGGTGAGGGGCTTCTTCTTTTGCCATATCAACTGTTTTTGGATCTTTAAACAAACTTTAAACAACTTTTAAATCACTTTTAAAAAGTTTGGCAGAGTTCGCAAAACTTTCCCGTTAGCCGCGGCTTTGATCCTTTAGCGCTACCAAGCTCGCGCAAACAGTTCAAAGGGAACAGGCTTCCTTTTGGAGTTTCCTCTGCAAGCAGTGCTCTTTAAACTTGTAAAATAATCCAAATTTTTGACTTACAGAGTTTCTTTGGAAGTTTCTATGTAGGAAGTGCCGGGTGCTCAGGTCTGGCGGGATCGCTGCTTTGATCCTCCGCAGGCAGCCGCTTCTTCAGTCCCGTGCTGGGGCTCCGCTCGCCCGATTCTCCCCCTTACGAGGGTAAATCAGGAGCGGAGACAGCACGTCTGGGACCCACGAAGCCGTCGGTCCACGGGACGCTCTTCCCGTGGCTTTAAGGGACCCGTGGCGCAGGCACGGAGCTCCCTATCGCCTAACGGAGGACGGAGCCGTCGGACTCCCGTCCGCCATTGACTCGGCACCTAACCGGAAGTCAACATTGCCCATTCATTCTGGGCTATTTACCAGCAACCCACCTGATAAATGAATGGGCGGAAATAGTAACATGATGATGGCGGTAAGGAACATTCAGGGACAGAAGGGAATTCTCACTGGCATGTCCCAATCTCTAGTTCTCTTGGATGATGACTTTGGGTTGTATCAAAAATAGTGATGAGGAATACATCTGCCAGTGCAAGGATCCTGCCCTTCTCTCCCCCCCCATCTGTTCTATGGTTTCCCCCAACCCTCCATAGCAGATCTGGGGAGGGCAGGGGACTTGCGGGGGGAAGAGAGGGGTGGAGAGTCCCATTGTGCAAAGAGAAACCCTTGCGCTGATAGGACCCGTTTGTCATTTGCTGCCCTTAGAGTCTGGAGGGGATTCTGAGCCCCATAGACGGCAGGCTGAAGGCAGAGAGGAGGCTTCCTTGCCGAACATATCATGAATCATTAATACGGAGCCTCAATGAGTCCTCTCAACTGAGAAAAAAATGCAGAGAATTTTCATTATGCCAACTCAAAGTCTCCAATTCATTTTGTCTACAGTAACAAGACATGCAAGAGTAAGCTACTGTAAGCAATGTTTCAAAAGTTAATATCTACCCTATTATTCTTTGTGTGTGTTTCCTAGAAAGAATGTTAGTTTTTCTTTCTATTAAATACATATTCTGTTAGCTCATTAACTTTCTATTATTATTATTGTATGCCTTCGCCGTGCTGTGCTCGGCTCTCCATCTTACTGGTATAAATCAGGCAGGAACCCAAAAATCCACACCGATGTTTCACTTTAGGCAGAATTAGCTGGAAACTCTGCTCATTGGTCATCCTCAACATTGCCCACTGCATAGAGAGAGCCCAACTTGGATTCCCAAACAAAGGGCAAATGATATTCATGGTGCACTTTGCTTGTGATGTCACCAAATTTCCTAATCCCTTGGCTCAGAATATGACCCCAGTAACTCATTTTAAAAAAAAAGTCTATTGTATTACTCTGTACTTCACTTTCATCATTATATTGTGTCTGTTGTTTTTAAGATGTGCTTTTATATTTTAGTGAACATTTTATTGCTGTTATTTAAACTTATTATTCACTGGTTACACAAAGAATCTCCAAGCAATTAACAACATATGTATATGTATGTGTATGTGTTTGTGAAAATACATTATAAACACATTCACACAAACACTTGTGCAATTTATATAAAACACACACACACATTCACACAAACACAAAGTTTTGCAGAACACTAATTGTTGTTATGATGGTGATGATTTATTCAATTTGTATACCATTCTTCATCTGAAGATCACAGCCATAATGACCGTGCACGGCATAATGACCGTTCCCCACATCACAAAGGGGTGCGCATTTTGCGTGGTCGCGCGCAGCCCCCCATTGATCACAGAGCAGCACCTGGTAGTTCGGGCTGGCACCACCTTCCCGGGTCAGATACCTGTGGTCTCCGCCTACCACAGTCAGCCGTCCAATCCCCCCTGGGGAGGTATTGCCAGGGGGATTGGCCAGGTGGAGGAGGGACCGTGCAGCACACACAATAGAAGGTGAGACATACTTGGGAAGCAGCAGTCGGCTCCTGAGCTTCTCCCACCCTCCACTCCCTCAATTAATGCTTACTTTACAGGTTAACCTTTTTTCCACAGGCACACAGGCGCTGCTATGTCAAGGCCGCCGTTGAAGGGCCGGAAAGGAATTTCCCTGCATTGGCAGGTTTTGCCTTTCCCATAGCAATTCGTCACAACTTTGGCGGTTGCAGGCCTTGGGCGGAATCCTTTAGTCATCTTCCTAAATTTGGGGGGGGTGCGTGCGGTATTGACCACACGCCCCCATTGTGGCGGCGATACCAGGGTTCCCGTTAAAGGGGTATTGGGGGGAGGCATTGGCCCAGAGGTTGTCATTGCCCTCCCCCTCCAGCGGCAGCAAACGGGGGAGGCAGGCTATCTGCTTGAACATACGTTCTCCAGAGCTAGCCCAATCCCATCACATGCTGGATAACCCTGAATTTACCCAGTTCCACGGCTGGGGGCTAGGAAGGATAAACGCCCAATGCCTGAGCCAAGGTCTCCCTACATCTGAATCTTAATAAAGTTGTGGCCAATTTTAATCCCATAGAACGTTGTATTGTGTCATTATTCCGCTCGGAGGTGGCCTGGGGTTTGGGGGACTCCGCCTGTCCACGCAAAATACAAAATGAGAACACAAAATACATAATAAAACAAGAACAAACCAATAACCCTGCTCCCACAAAACTACTAGCCTCAATGGCTATGTTCTGCCTCCACAGTTGGAGGAAGGCAGCAATGCTTCTGAATACCCTGGGTAGAAACCAAGGAGGGGGAGAGTTTATAGTGTGCTCAAATCCTGCTTGCGGGTTTTCCACTGGCATCAGGTTGTCCACTGTCAGAACAGAATGCTTGACTAGAAGGGTCGTGGGCCTGATCCAGCAGGTTCTTCTGATGTCATGCCCTCTGATAAAAATATGGATCTCCTATCCCGTAACAATAACAGCAACAACAATAATTTTATTATTTATCCCAGCCACTCTGGGCGGCTTCCAATATACAACTTTCAGAAGACAACTGAAAGCAGCTCTGTATAGAGAAGTTTTTAATAATAATAATAATAATAATAATAATAATAATAATAATGTTTTATTATGTTTTTAAAAACATTTTAAAAAAAAAAACTTGCCTATACAGGGCTGTCTTCAGATGTCTTATAAAGGCTGGATACTTACTCATCTCCTTGGCTTGGGGGTCGCATAACTCCATAGTTATTTCCCAATGAAAATAGGGGTGTCTTAAGAAAAGCGGGTGGCGCTGTGGGTTAAACCACAGAGCCTAGTGCTTGCTGATCAGAAGGTCAGCAGTTCGAATCCCCACGATGGGGTGAGCTTCCGTTGCTCGGTCCCAGATCCTGCTCACCTAGCAGTTTGAAAGCACCTCAAAGTGCAAGTAGATAAATAGGTACCGCTCCAGCGGGAAGGTAAAAGGTGTTTCCGTGCGCTGCTCTGGTTCGCCAGAAGCAGCTTTGTCATGCTGGCCACATGACCCGGAAGCTGTACGCCGGCTCCCTCGGCCAGTAACATGAGATGAGCGCCGCAACCCCAGAGTCAGACACGACTGGACCTAATGGCCAGGGGTCCCTTTACCTTTACCTTTAAGAAAAGCGGGACATTCCAGGATCAAATCAGAAATTGGGATGGCATCTGTATATCTGGGATTGTCCCTGGAAAATAGGGACACTTGCAGGGTCTGTGATGTTCTCAAGCTCATCATCATGGTCCATCAAAAGCATGGAGGGGAAGGTCAAGCTTCTACCTGTGGCTAAAATGATGGCAGCAAGGGTGCCAGGTGGACCTCACCAGCCAGAATATTCTACTGGCAGGGGAGCCACAACTAAAGAGAGCCTGTGTGGTGTAGTGGTTAAGAGCGGTAGAATCGTAATCTGGGGAACCGGGTTCGCATCTCCGCTCCTCCACATGCAGCTGCTGGGTGACCTTGGGCTAGTCACACTTCTTTGAAGTCTCTCAGCCCCACTCACCTCACAGAGTGTTTGTTGTGGGGGAGGAAGGGAAAGGAGAATGTTAGCCGTTTTGAGACTCCTTCGGGTAGTGATAAAGCGGGATATCAAATCCAAACTCCTCCTCCTCCTCTTCTTCTTCTTTGCTTTTAACAAGATTGATATAAATAAATTGTAGCGGATGTGACATGGTCCGGCTGGCAACACATTTGCTTCCACTTCCTGTAGCAGCTCCAGAGGAAGAAAACTCTGAGGGTGGGAAGAAGCTGTACTAGTGCCACTGCAAATCTGGTCAGGTGACTCCAAGCTCTATAGTTATGAAAGAGGGAAAGAGAAGGGAGAAAAGACCGTCTGTATCCATTGTTCCAATACCATGCATAATTTGCGTACCGTGCATAATTTGGGAAATTTCACTGTTGTTTGAAATGCTTTATGCTTCCCATGAGGGGACGACAGAGGAGGAGATGGTTGGACAGTGTTCTCGAAGCTACCAACATGAGTCTGACCAAACTGCGGGAAGCAGTGGAAGACAGGAGTGCCTGGCGTGCTCTGGTCCATGGGGTCACGAAGAGTCGGACACCACTAAATGACTAAACAACAACAATGCTTCCCATGAAATTTGTTGGCTGTATTGTCCAAGCTGGGACTTCTAAATCAAGCTCTGCATCTTGCTCTGAGCAAAAGTGCCTGGTCACTCGAGCCATGGCATTGGAAGAGGCCAAAGGGCCAAACCCCTGACATGAAGAAGAGCCCTCAAACAAATGCATTTTGAAAGATGGCCAGAGACATAGGAAGCTGTCTTAGCCTGAGTCAAACCACTGGTCCATCTAGCTGCATATTGTCTACACTGACTGGCAGTGGCAATCCAGGGTTTCAGAAATAGGTCTCTCCCAGTCCTACCAGGAGATGCTGGGAATTGAACCTGGGACCTTCTGCAGACAATGCAGGTGCTCTGCCCCTGAGCTAAGGCTCTTCCACAGCTGCCCTTCTCTCCCAGGTGGAGAAATTGTTCCAAATTATGCATGGAACTAAATGTATGGCAATCAAACTCAACCTGTGCCAAAACTGACGCCGAGTTAGAGCACTTGATGATGAAGATGGGAGTCCATTACTTCTCCCCAAAATCCTTACAGGTGCTTTTATATACACACACACACACACACACACACACACACACACACACACACTTTATTTATTTATTTATTTATTTATTTATTTATTTATTTTTACTCAGACATGATTTACTGATTTACTTTCTTTTTTTAAAATAAATTCTTTACTGGTTAAAATCACAAAAAACATATACATATACATCACATACATTTTACAGCTTTTAGTAGAAATTTTTACAGGCATAACTACCATTCAATTTATTTAAAAATGATAGAAAAAACACACACGAACAACTTGCAATTATTCTCACTGCATTTTATATTGTTGCATTAGTATAATGTACAGTTATATATTTCCGTTTGTTACTCAAATTTTTCTTCTTATCTCCTCTTGTTTATATGAAGGTTCAAGCTACATCTGCCATTAGGATTCCGTTTATACCATTACTCACTAAATATTCCTTAAATATCCTCCATTTTTCCCACACTGTTTGAATCATTTGTCCTCTTATTTTTCCCTACAGGTGCTTTTAACAGAGCGCAATGACCCTTTACTGTTTTGCCATGAGTTGGCAAAATCCAGCAGCAGTTATTACAATAAAATCTGCCAGAAATGCCACACCCAATATATTACGATTGCATTTAACTTGTGAGATTTCAGTTCTGAAGGCTAGCCAGTTGGAACTGCGCATATTAAATGCATGCAAGGTTTTCTCAGCTTGAAAACAGATTTTAAGCTCTCTGCCTTGCTTTTCATGTGCAAGGCCCTCTTGATGTGCCAGCCCTGGAAGCCTGGAAGATCATGCAAAAGCATCCCACAGCCAGAGAGTTGAGTGGGCCTTGCCCAGTAAGCAAGGCAGAGGGCACAGAAAGAGCTTTGATGCTCTCTTCCTTGCTGACTGGGCAAGGTCTACTCGGTGCACTCACTGCAAAAGGGGATGGACACTCACACAGGAATGCTTCAAAAAGGGCAGTTCAAGTATACACATTTTTGCATATATGTGGAACCCTTGGGAATGAATCCCTGGGTAAGATGCATCTATATACTGTGTTGACCATTAGGATTCTGGGTAGCCCAAGGTGGGCTGTGTCAGCATGTTCCCTTTGACCCATTTGGTTAAAGAGTTAAAGAAATACAACTTAAGGTCTATTTCATGGGTAGGAAAACAAAGGACCGCGGGCCAGATCAAGCCCAATTGCCTTCTGGATCAGGCCTGCGGACGGTCCGTGAATTGCCACATGGATCACCAGCACACACGTTCTTTCCCTCTCCCTCCCTCTCCCTCCCATGGCGGCACCGGCACCTCTTCCCTCCCTCCTCCTGGTTTCTCCCCGCCCTGCCTAGAGGAGGAGGGGGGCTGGGATTTGTTGGTGCCAGCAGCAGCAGCGCTCGAGCGGCCGCCATTTTAAGCAGCCCCTATCCGGAGCCCTTTTGCGTGCCGCTCATCGTCCCTCCGCCACCGCCAGCCCCTGCCGCTCACAAGACACAGGTAAGCTGCCACAGGGGCTCATGGTGCTCTTGCATCACCCCCCCCCCCCAAATAGAATCCGCCCCCCACAAGACCTGAGGGACGGTGGACCATCCCCCTGCTGAAAAGGTTTGCTGACCCCTGCTCTATGATAACTTCATGCCTCCATCTTTTGCTCTCATTATGGCAGAGCAGGACAATGGAAATATGTAGCAAGTGACATTGCCCTAATGGTTTCCCTTAACCTCTATTTGGGGGGGGGGTGTTAGAGAAGATGCATATCATAGCAAACCCAAGCTCCTCGGCTGAAAAGTAATACAGTGCATCTGGATGGGTAAATGCTAAATTATCAGCTTAAGAATCTCAATAGACTGGTCAGGCTGCTCAATTAACGGCTCTAGGTATCATGTGTGTGTCCTATCTGGAGCCATTGCACATGACAGGGGATCCGCTGACATGAAACCAAATCTCTGGCCCTTATTTCTGCAGATGACAGTAGCTGCGAGTCATTCTGCATCCTCAGGAGCTCTGGTGGACCCCTGTCTCTAGCCATACAGCAGAATGTTATGGGAGCTCTCTGGTGGCTGCTTCCATTCCTGCCTTTGTGAAGATGCCCACAATTTTCATTCAAATATACCTTATGCCCCATTTCTGAGTAAAACACTCTCATGGTGGCTTCCGTTAAAGAAACATAAAATCCGCAAATAAAACACCCATTGCAGTCATGGGTAAAATACTGGCAACCAACCTGCAGCCCCAGGGCCCTTCCTGTGGAGTTCTGAAATTTTTTGTTGTTGCTGCTGTTGACGTAACACTTCAGTGTGAGGGGGTAAAGGCCCCTAGTTCACTTAATCATTTGACCCACAAACAAAACTTATCCATACCCCTGTTGCCTCTTACAGTTGAAAGAGATATAATTCCTCTTTCAAATGCTCATTTCAAAAACATACTAATCATTTCTAAATCTATAACCATAGAGACACAAAGCAACACCAGAACCTCCAAGTGTCCCTATTTTCCAGGGACAGTCCCGGATTTACAGAAACTGTCCCAGTTTCTTATTTGATCCCAGAAATGTCCCGCTTTTCCTTAGAAGGTCCCTATTTTCATCAGAAAAATGTTGGAGGGTAAGAAGTTATGCAATTATCTCCTGAGCCAAGCAGATAAGTAACTATACAACCTTTAGAAGACATCTTAAAGCAGCCCTGTACAGGGAAGTTATTGAATGCTTAATGTTTTATTGTGTTTTTATATATGTTGGAAGCCACCAGGAGTGGCTGGGGCAACCCAGTCTGATGGGCAGGGTATACAGTAAAAAATAAAATTATCTTTTTTTAAAAAAAATTAAATAAATCTTTATTGAGAATTGTAACATTCATATATTAAAAACAATACACAACAAAACAAACATCACACACACACATAACCATAATACATCAAAAAGAAATTTGAACAAAACAAATCATACATATTCATTCATTCAATCATGCTATCTATTAAGTAAAAAATAAAATTATCATCATCGAATAGGCCTTCCCTATTTTCCTCAGAGAAACATTGGAGGGTATGCAATATTTGCAACATTTTATGTAAACCACTGACCTCTTTTGTCTTCTTTTTGGATGGTGAATTTCGTCATGTTTTAGTGCCCAACTGCCAGGCTGCTGCCAGCGACTCCCGACCGGTTGCCCAGGAGCATACAAAGACAAGGGAACGTTTCTTACCATCCGCTTTTTATTCAGTATTTACAGAGAAAAGCTATAGAACCCAGCCTCTTGGATAACGGCGTTGTCCCAAGTGAATCTTCACACACACACGCACCCATCTCAACCACTTCCTCATTCATCAGTCTCATTGTCTCTCCTATGGGTGCTGATACGTGAGCTCTGTCTTTGAGCTCTTTGCTCTCCTACTTTCAAGGCTCGCCAGGTTCTGCGAGTGGGGGTCTGGAAGGCTTTCTAAAGACACTGTGTCTATCAGCTGTTGCCCCCTGGTGCTTCCTCCTCCTCCTCCTCATCCTCCTCCTCCTCCTTCTCTCCCATTATTTCCCAACTTCCCCCCTCATCTGCCTCTGAGCTGTGACCTCCCTCAAACCCCTGTTGTAAATTGAAACTGCCTTCCTCTTCCTCCTCCCTGGGAGGGTCAAGATGGGGAGGCAGTCTCCACCATTTCTCCTTTGCCCAGTCCCTGACACCAATGGTAGTACCTGGAAGACATGTTCTGAGCTGATCAATTTTAAACAGATCCTTTCATAGGAACACAAGAAGCTGCCTTATACAGAGTCCATTTAGCTCAGTATAGCCTACACAATACTTTACCTCTGGTTTTGAACTTAATTCGTTCCGAAGGTCTGTTCTTAACCTGAAACCGTTCTTAACTTGAAGTACCACTTTAGCTAATGGGGCCTTCCGCTGCTGCTGCCATGCAATTTCCGTTCTCATCCTGAGGTAAAGTTCTTAACCCGAGGGACTACTTCCGGACTAGCGGAGTCTGTAACCCGAAGTGTTTGTAACCCGAGGTACCACTGTATTGTTTGCACAATACTGTGTTAACAGACCCAACCCAAAATGGAGATGCCAGGGTTTGGACGTTTGAATACTCTGACTCTTCCCCACACATTTCTTAATCAGATGTGTGTATGTGGCATGGGAGAAACCTGCCTCTAGTGATGTGGGTTCAGGGCTTCCACCAGGCACCATTGAAGAGTGTGTGGAATCAGGGGCGTAGGAAGGGGATCGGTGGGGGTGGATCCCCCGGGTGCCCTCACTGAGGGGGGTGACATTCAGCACGCCAGGCACCCGTGACTCTGAAGCCGACCCTGAGCCGTTGGGGTAAGGGGGAAGCTGTGCCACTTCGACAGCAGCATTCCCTTCCCCCCCTTATTTTGACCGCTTGGGGGAGGCTTAGGAGTTGCGGGCGGGCAGTGCGCTGAATGTCTACCATGGGCGGCTTGCTCCACCCCCATGAGCAGCTCAGTCCACCCCTATCCTGCGCCTGGGAGAGCACCCTCCATGCCACGGCCCCCTCAGGAGCACACGCACCCTGGGTAGTGCAGGTATATGCTCCAGCACTGAGTGGAATGACACAAGAGGCAGAGCTGGGTGTCCAAGAAGGAAGTATTCTCCTAAAATGCTGTTCCATCCCACCTTTCAATGGACCCCTGACCATTAGGTCCAGTCGCGGACGGCTCTGGGGTTGTGGTGCTCATCTTGCTTTATTGGCTGAAGGATCCGGCGTACAGCTTCCGGTTCATGTGGCCAGCATCACTGAGCCGCTTCTGGCGAAACCAGAGCAGCGCACGGAAACGCCGTTTACCTTCCTGCCGGAGTGGTACCTATTTATCTACTTGCACTTTGACGTGCTTTCGAACTGCTAGGTTGGCAGGAGTAGGGAATGAACAACGGGAGCTCACCCCGTCGTGGGGATTCGAACCGCCAACCTTCTTACATCAACAATATTTACTTCCCTTCTAATCCAGCAAACTTTTAGGACTGTTTGAAAAATGGCAAGGATGCCAAGGCACACTTTTAAACTTGCTCTGCGGAAAGTCTGTAATCAAACACTGCCCACCCGACTGAGATATCGCTAAGTATGCATACTTGTAGGTATCCAAGTGTTTGAAAGTATACACATTTACATGGGGATTTGGGCTGTTCCTCAGATCCCTTTTCAAACAATCAATATGAAAGGAAGGGAACCTTGAAAAGAGAGAGGGAGAGGGAGCTGGTTCCCCCTCCTTGAAGAAAACTTGGATTGTGATTATGCTTCTAATACATCTTTCTCTCTCCCCCCCCCCATTTGACCTTTGCTCTGAATTTATTCAGGAGAAGAGGGGTACTGCGCTAAGGAGGTGCATGTTTGTTGGTTCTATAAGCTATTTTGGAAAGTGCCCAGTTTCAGAGCCAGCTTTATTGGGGTGAGGAGAGAGAGAGCAATATTTTTCACGCAGCGTCAATGAGGCCCTCGGGTAAAGATCACAGAGCTTTGAAACTGTTCCTTTTTGACCGAGTTCCAAAGAGCTGGACGCATTTGGGGCAAACGATGGTTGGTCGTAATGTGAACGGTTTTGACGGGTGCGTGGGAGTCAAATCTCAATTTTCCCAAGCATGGGGGGTTCGTTTAAACATTTTGGAACATGGTTCAGTGTCAGCAAATGAGGGCGGGGACGTGAATGTTGTGGGTGGGAAATGGCCCGTCTCTCTTTGTTAGGTTTCCAAAGGCGACTGCGGTCAAAATACTCATTTGCCAAGGGAGCTATTGTGATAAGCATCCACAGATATTATGCACTAGTGTGAAAGACGCAAGCAGGCATAGGCATCAACATTGTGGGTGTCAAAGAACAAGCTTTCCATTCTCATCCCTTTGTAGCTGTTCCAAAGTCCAGTTTTAGATGATTATTTTCTTCCTTTCTTTTCATCAAGGGTGCCCTGGTTATCAGCGTTCTCATACTTTTCAAATTACCCAAAGCAAAGATTTCATTGTGAGGGGGCTTGCTAAGTTTGAGAGGGACATAGCTCCTCTTGGCTTTTTCTTTCTCTCTGTGCCCTTAAACCAAAGGATGAGACGGCATATTATACCTGAGTGAAGAATCTTTTCAGCATTTGGTGAAGTTTATTACCACAAGTGGACGAACAAATCCATCACGACTGTTTGCAATTTTCTTTCTGAAAATTCTCATGGAAATCCAGTGGCTTTTAGTGTGAATTTCTCCTAATAGACAACAAACTTTCGTATGCAATTTTGCCAAAGGCACGCGTGTTTGCAAAACAATTTTCCCATATGCAATGTTTTTTTTTGGGGGGTATGCTATTTTTACTAATATGTGCACATTTAATGCACACATTGCCCTAGTATATGCATTTCTGTACACATTACACGGCTGGGGAACTGCACTGTGAAATATGGAGAAGCACAGATTTTGCATGTTAGTTCCGGTATTGTTTTACAAAGTGCAAAATAGGCGGGTTTGCCTATAAATGTGAGCCAAATCAAATTCTTCCCACATACCTAATTGCCATTAACTCAGAATACAAGATTCTCTCTCCACCAACTCACAATACATAAGCATATACCTTCTCCTGTCGGCAGCTACTTTGAGCAAGAACTATTTACCGGTATTAATTTCTTGTAAAATCCACCTTTTCCGATCATAGGTCAAGGTGGCTTGAGACACGAATAATTAAAATGCCGTTAAAACCTCCACACATATATACACACAAAAACACATTCACCCTGTACCCACAACAAGAATAACAAGCCTGCAGTTAAAAACAACAGGGTTAAAAATATCATTACAATATTGTAGACAGCCAGGAGAACTTCATACCAGTTCTGGCAAAGCTAGAATCATAGAATTGTAGAGTTCTAAGGGACCACTCCTGCGGGAAGGTAAACGGCGTTTCCGTGCGCTGCTCTGGTTCACCAGAAGCAGCTTAGTCATGCTGGCCACATGACCTGGAAGCTGTATGCCAGCTCCCTCGGCCAATAAAGCGAGATGAGCTCTACAACCCTAGAGTCATCCGCGACAGGACCTAATGGACAGGGGTCCCTTTACCTTTACCTTGAAGGGACCACGAGAGCCATCTAGTCCTACCCCCTGCAATGCAAGAATCCCAACTAAAGCATCCATGACTGGTGGCCATCCAACATCTGCTTGGCCATCTGTTACTGATGCTTTAGTCTGGCCTCCAAAGACCTTTCTAAATAAATGACTATAATACAACATTTTTCCCTAGTATTTTCAACATGTTCAGAGTGCTTTGTGAGAGTTAGCTAGTTGTAATCTCCACTCAGCCATGAAGCTCCTTTGGTTACTTCAGAGGGTTGTGGTGCGGATGAAATGGGGAGGAGAAGAACCATGGTCACCACCTTGAGATCTTTGGAAGATAAAGGTGGTATATAAATGTTAATCATCATCACCATCTGTGGCGATCACACAGGGTCCCCGGTCGTTTGACGGACTATTGATCCCTGTGCCACCACGCGCTTCGCTGCCACCAACCAGGATCCCCTCCCTGGTAATAACTTTCACAGTCAGGGTGCAATTTTAAACAAACTAATAAGTGTTTATTTAAAAACTTCAACAACTTAAGAAATTGGTTACAACCCTGCCTACGCTCACCACTATACCTCACCACCAACCCTCACAATCAACAACCACCCACCAACCAACTCCCTCGATCAACCGCTCTTCATCAACTCCCCCTCTCTAACTCTAACTGACTCCCTCAGCTGCCCCTAGCTCCTCCCCCCTCTGTTTATTGGACAGCCTAGGGCCAGCCACTTAACCCCTTACTTACTCCTTCTCCTATATGTATACCCTAGGAAGGGCAAACGCCACATACCTCCCCCCTTAAATAAGTTTGATTCAGGAGGGATAACTGCACAGAGTTATACTCCTGATCAAACTGCGTGATACCTTAATTCAAACAAACATTTTCTATGTTTACTAACCTTAACTCCTCATCTTATACTGGCTTAATAATTGTTTTTTTTTCACATTATATACAATAGATCATGCAACATTAAACCTTTAGTTAACTGCAAGAAAATTTGTAACTGTCCATTTTAATCTTTGCCTTCGGGTCTTCGTGATAAGGCATCTGCCACGATGTCCAGGATCCTTTCACGCTCCTTATTGTCCTTAACCGCCACAAGAAGTGTCTTTCTCTGGGCACCAGTCTTTTCTCTGCCACACGTGATGGGATGCGAGTTGTCTTCCTCCGCCATATGACACAGTCCCACACCGATCCCTGCAGTCGATGCGTCTGTAACGATTGTGGATTCCAATCTGTGTAGAGTCTTTGTTTCTCAGGGTCAAAAGCTCTCTTGGATCACCCTCTCTCTCCTTCAGGATCTCTGTTAAGTGTTGAAGCTCGATGCCTTGTACAAACGTCTCCAAGTCATCAAAAGCAGCATAAGAACTGGTTATCTGGCTTCTGAATTCATTGGGAACTGCTTTCAGAAGTTTGTGGAAAGCTGCTTTTTCAATCAGCTTGCTGAAGCTTTTTGGACACACAGGTTTACTTAATGAAAGTAGACTAAAAAGCTCTGATTGCCTATTGCTGTTAGCAATCTCCCTGGCTGTCAGTCCATCTTTGATCTGTATTGAATTATCAGTTCCCACTTCAAGCAATTTGAAGATGACTTTTTTATGTCTTTGATGTGGTGGCCACGTTAATGCTGTGTAACCACGTTCATCTTGGGCATTTATTTGTGTTGCATGAGCAGCAGGGTACCCAACTTCCCACCACACAATCTCTAGTGTAGGAAACACTTTCACTTTCATAAAAAGTTGATGGGACACCCTGGCAACTATAACTTTCAGTATGTTTTTCTTTCTATATTTCCAACTGATGAATGGTTTATCATAACTTTGAATAGTTGTTCTAACTGATCTCACAGATAGGTCTCCTTTTAAAACAACTCTGACTCCTCTTGAATGGGCGTAGCCCACAAGCTCAGGGTCATATCTTTCACAAATCGCCACTGTGGTAATATGTGACCAGTCATAAGCTTTCCAGGCCTGCCCCCCAATGTCAAATATAAAGACCTTGCATTCTAAATATGGGGCTTTCTGTTCCTCATCCCACAGGATCCCGGAAATAAAACTGTTTACTAGATCCATGTTTACATTATATGGGCGCTGACGTCCTGCCATATCACTGCATGGAGCTCCTTGGAAAGGAACTTTTGCAATCGAACAAACACGGGCCTTAATTGAACCTAGACAGGTATAATCATAGCCGTACCATGGAACACCCATCACAATCTTCTTTGGATTAATGCCCATGTGAATGTATTTTTCATATTCCATTATGGTGTGGTTATATGGAGCATTGGCTCTGGCTTTGCATTGCACCCACATCTGACTCTGTTCATCATACGGCATAGCAAATATGAAATCACAAGACTTTGCAATCCCGGTGTCAGTGTGATGGACTACCCCTTTTTCTAGTCCTGGAGTATTACTGAAAATCGTTTTAAATTTTTGTGGGATGTTTCTTATTTCCTCCTGCTGTGAATGGGTTAATGTAGGGGCTAGCTTAACTTCTTTTATATTACATTCTTGCTCCCCTCTCCCTTCCCAGCATGGTATTTCTGCTTCTTCTGGGTCATCCCGGATAGCATAGAGAACCCAGCTTTCGGTTCTCTGGTAAGGCTTAATCATGTTTACGTGAACTACCTTGCGCCCCTCATCCCCCTGCTGGATAAGGTAGTTTACATTATTTATTTTGGACACGATTTGGGATGGTTCCTCCCAGGCTAGTTGCATTTCATTCCCCTTTTTGGTTGCTCTAGGCAAGGGTTGTGCCAAGTCGAGTCCTAACCTCTGGCAAATGTCACAGGCTTGGCAATACATTCTAATTTGCTTCCCCATTCCTGGCCAATAGAAATTTTGTGCCACTCTTCGTTTGGTCCGAGTTATCCCCACATGTGCCCCAAAAATACTATTATGGGCTTGTTTTATGATTGTTTCTCTGTACATGTGAGGAACCACTAGTTGTCTGCGGTTTCCTCCTTCCCCTTTATAAGGTGTGCTAAGGGCCTCACGATATAACAGCCCCTCCTCTAAGCAGAACCTCTCTGGGCAATCAGGGGTTAATGGAACAGTAGATTTTGCTGCCTCAAAACAGCTGTTTAGTCCTATGTCATTCTTTTGTTCCTGAGAGAAATTAGTCTTTTGATTAGTTTTAAAAGGTATTAGGAAGCCTGGCTCACTCAAAG
This sequence comes from Lacerta agilis, assembly GCF_009819535.1. Taxonomy (NCBI): domain Eukaryota; kingdom Metazoa; phylum Chordata; class Lepidosauria; order Squamata; family Lacertidae; genus Lacerta; species Lacerta agilis. Next base: position 8,716,403 of record NC_046321.1, on the reverse strand, counting down.
TTTCAACTTGAGGACTTTGAGTCCTGCCCTCATTGGCAACTGTTTCGCTTCCCTCAGTATCAGTTAACAGTTGGCCCCCCTTGGAGCGGGTAATAACAAACGCACTCTGCACATGCTCCAGGAGATCCCAACCGATAAGCACCGCAGTGGGGATTTCCTCTGAAATGGCCACTTGCCACTTTCCACTCCAGTCATGTAACTTAATGTTTACCTCAGCCATTTGGAGTCTAACTGGCTCCTTGGCGATTCCTTTTAATTCTATAGTTTTTCCTGGAATTATTCTCTCAGGATTGATTATCTCAGGATGAACAATTGTGATTTGGGATCCGGTATCTTTTAACCCTAGATATTTTTTGTTTTCAATCCAAATATTTTCTCCTGACTTTCTCAAGAGCAAATCATTCTGTTTAATCAAGTAACAGTGTATTACTGAGGCCTCAGGAATCTCCTCTGTCTCAGGCCTAGCTAGAGCTTCGGTTTCCGTGGCAACCTGCTTAGCCTCACCCTGCCCTACTGAGTGGATACAATAAGAGTGTTTTTGAGTGTTTGTGCTCCCAGATTTAACTTGTTCACCAGTCTTACATTCAAAGCTTCTGTGGCCCAGTTTATTGCACGACCAGCACCTCATATCTCTTCCCCCAGTATAATTAGATTTATTTTCTTTTACCTCAGAGGTATGGGTGTTAGTTTGGCCCACGTCACTTGGGCTTTTTGACTGTGGTATGTTTCCCTTTTTCATTGCCGGAGAAGAGCTTCCTTTAGCATATTGAAATTGGTTTCTGGGGTTCCCCCACAATTTCCCGCCAAATTTTGGACTATCAAATCCATGGTCCCTAATTTCATTAATTTGGTCAGCTATGGTTGCTGCTTCCTGGATGGATTTAGGACTTCTTTCCTTTACAAGATATTTCAGCTCCCCAGTTATGATGGCATAAAATTGCTCCAACGCAATAACCTCTCTGATTTTTTGAATTGAATCCGCACCCTCCTGCTCTAACCATTTTTTGAGGTAATTTGTAATTTTTGCCCCCAACTGAGCATACGTTTCTTCCCTCAACTTTGTCACACTCCTGAATTTTTTTCTTAGTTGTTCTGAGGTAATTCCAAACCTCGTATAAATTAATTGTTTAAACATCTCAAAATCTGTTGACTGTTCTTCTGTCATTTGGGCGTATATTTCTGCCAGTACCCCACTAATTCTAGCCCTTAAGATCACCATTTTCTCCTCATCCTTCACTTGGAAATCTTTACAGGCTCTCTCAAATGATATCAGAAAAGCCTCTGGGCTATCTTTCTCCTTGAACTCAGGGAATCGCTTTAAATCTACTTTGTTAACGGTTTGAGGTGTACTGTTGTTGCTGTTATTTTGATTGCTCAGAGCTGACAATTCCATCCTCTTTATTTCTAAATTATATTGTCTCTCTCTCTCCTCTCTTTCAGCTTGCAATCTCAGTTCGTTCTCTCTCGCCTCAGCTTGCAATCTCAGTTCGTTCTCTCTCGCCTCAGCCTTAATTCTTTCCTTTTCTAATTCTTCGTTAGCCTTAACTTTTTCTAATTCAAATTTATATTGTTGTTCTAGTTTCCACTTTTCTAATTCTATAGAAACTTGTGGCTCTCTCACCTCAGGTACAATATTAGTTTCATCTTCTAAGCTCTGCTCTTCCCTCAGAGGATTCCCATTTTCCTCCCCTTCAGAGCTATCTTGAACTGGTTCCCTCACAGGGTTCTTTGTCTTTTTAGGTGGCATATTGTGTGATTGAGGATTGACAGTTAAATTAACAAAATAAGAGAAATCTCCTCTCAGCACTGTTCCCCCTGGCTAGGTTTCTCCAGACTCGGGTCTCAAAGTTCTGCTATGGGTCTTCTCTCTACCCGTTAAGCTTACTTCCTCGGACCCCAAGTCAAAACCCCCTGCCAGAACAGATTTGTGAGCTCTCTTTTCTCCTTTTGTTATCTTAGCCTTGCAGCATCCTTGGGTAACCACAACTACACCCCCGGGCTAGGTTATCACTTCACAGATTTACCCTTCCCCTTCCAGGTGTATTGTTTAACCCCAGCTGCTTCTGCCAATTTTGTGGTGAACAGGCACAACGATCTCAATATCCCTCCATGGGCTTATTGATGTCTCCTGCCAGCGTATTGATCTTATCCCACCGCTGCCACCAGTTTTGTGGCGATCACACAGGGTCCCCGGTCGTTTGACGGACTATTGATCCCTGTGCCACCACGCGCTTCGCTGCCACCAACCAGGATCCCCTCCCTGGTAATAACTTTCACAGTCAGGGTGCAATTTTAAACAAACTAATAAGTGTTTATTTAAAAACTTCAACAACTTAAGAAATTGGTTACAACCCTGCCTACGCTCACCACTATACCTCACCACCAACCCTCACAATCAACAACCACCCACCAACCAACTCCCTCGATCAACCGCTCTTCATCAACTCCCCCTCTCTAACTCTAACTGACTCCCTCAGCTGCCCCTAGCTCCTCCCCCCTCTGTTTATTGGACAGCCTAGGGCCAGCCACTTAACCCCTTACTTACTCCTTCTCCTATATGTATACCCTAGGAAGGGCAAACGCCACACCATCTCCAATCTCTTTCCTGATCAATGACCCTTCTCTAAACGAACTGTTAAGAGACAAGCAAAAAGGTACGAATTGTTGTAAGAAAGTATTAGAAAATACAGAAAGAGTAAGGTAATAATGATAAGTACATTAATCACCAGAAAGGTTATATGCATCGGGAAATGATAGGAAGTCTATTCCATGTTAGCAAAAAGATAGGAAAAAAGACATTGCATAAATTTAATTTAAATTCATTTTTTGCAAACATATATAAGATTAAAAAATTCCTTCCAGTAGCACCTTAGAGACCAACTAAGTTTGTTCTAGAAATCAGCCCTGAGTGCGCACCAGAAGGACAGATCCTGAAGTTGAGGCTCCAGTACTTTGGCCACCTCATGAGAAGGGAAGACTCCCTGGAAAAGACCCTGATGTTGGGAAAGATGGAGGGCACAAGGAGAAGGGGACGACAGAGGATGAGATGGTTGGACAGTGTTCTTGAAGCGACTGGCATGAGTTTGGCCAAACTGCGAGAGGCAGTGAAGGATAGGCGTGCCTGGCGTGCTCTGGTCCATGGGGTCACGCAGAGTCGGACACGACTGCACAACAACAACAACAACAAGTTTGTTCTTGGTATGAGCTTTCGTGTGCATGCACACATACCAAGAACAAACTTAGTTGGTCTCTAAGGTGCTACTGGAAGGAATTTTTTATTTTATTTTGTTTTGACTATGGCAGACCAACACAGCTACCTACCTGTAACTGTATATATAAGATTATTAGTACACGATTGTTTCCATCTTGGTATATTGTGTATGTTATCTATGAATTTTAATAAAGTATTTAAACTGGGGGGGGGGAGAGAGAGAGAGAGAGAAACACAATTTTTTTTCCTGATCAATTGAAAATAAGTTTTTTGCTTTTTCCCCCCTGGAGGGGATATATTGTATGTCAAATTTCTGCAAAGGAGGCCCATAGCTTCCATCAGATTCTGCTTCCATCAGTTCCATGACCACCCCCCCCCCAAAAAAAGGTTAAGAACCACTAGGCTAGAGGGTCAAGACTAGGACCTGGGTGACAAGGGTTCCAATCCCCACTCAGCCATGAAGATCAGTGGGCCTGTCTCTTAACCTGACCTACCTCACGGGGCTGTTGAGAGGATAAAATGGAAAGTGGGGAAACCACGCATATACCGCCTTGAGCTCCTTGGATGAAAGAAGGGATATAAGGAATAAAACAAAACCTTGCACATCCTAGGTTAATTAAAAGTATTGGAAGTGCTTTCGAATCTTAAACCACAGATTATTTTTATTTTTATTATCATTATTATCATTATATGCATCCATACATATAAGTTTCAAACACGCACAGGCAAACACGTACACAGTAGATGAATGAAGTACTGATCAGTCACTACTGATAAGAGAAGCCCGATAGCTCCTGGGTGATGTGCATTCAACTGCGGGCCGACTCCCCTTATGCTAATACAGCCAATTTCCCCTTTTATTTCATTTCTGGAGCCTCAATCTGTGATCTCTGATAAGGTTCCCAAGGATACCGTCTTCCCTCACAAATGGCGAGGTAAGGGAGGGGTGGGTCGGGAAGGGGGGGGAGGAGGCAGGGTGGAGAGGGGGAAAGAAAGAGAGGGAGAGAGAGGCAGACTAGGTGATGGAGATGTGTAACTCGCAGCGAGCATTGGCGAATGAATAATTTAAAGCTTGCCCAGAGATTTGAGGCAAAACAGAGAGATAAGAGACACCGCAGGGTCTTCTCTGTGTATTCAGAGCTTCATCTTCCAATGACAGGTGACCCTCAAGGTCAAGGGCATGATGGGAAATGCAACCAATGGTGGCAAGAAGGGTCGCACATCCCAGAAGGAAGCCATGATTCAGTGGGTGTCAAATGAAAACTTGATCTCTTCCCCCCCTCCCCTTTCCTTCTAAATTTTCTCTTCCCACCCCCACCCCTCCACTCCCTGCTCATATTGGAAGCTGGGTTTCATCCCCCGTTCAGTGCGGTTGGTGTAATAAGAAGGGATTTTGCAAGAGTCAACGGGTTTATATACACATGAACACAGGAGATAAGAATCAGACCTTTGGGCCAAGAGCTTGATGTCTGCATACATACATGATGAATTTCCTTTGTTTGCTGTCTGGACACAGATGAATAAGGATTGTGTCTGAGAAATATCACAGGTCATTTCCTAGTTTCCTTTAGGTGCCCATAATTTATCTGAAGTTCAGTGAAACTGCTCTTATTCACACCACTTGAAGAACTGCCATTATATCTAGATATATATTTTAAATGCTGCCGCCCCCCCCCCACTGGTGATTTTTGCCCACCATGTTTAAAGTATCTCATATCAATCTGGCAGCACTTCCTTATGTTCTGTGCCATGTGATTTCAGCTGCATCCACTAAATGGCAAATGGGCCAGAAACCTCCTGGGAGACATTGTTGGCTCTTAATGTCTCCAGCTTTGCCTGAAAATCTCAGCTTTGACTGCAGTCACACTAGATTTAAGACAACATAAAAAATAAAAATTTCTTCCAGTAGCACCTTAGAGACCAACTAAGTTTGTTCTTGGTATGAGCTTTCATGTGCATGCACACTTCTTCAGATACCTGTAACTGGAACTAGATTTAAGGTTGGTCACAGTAGATATAGCTTGGAGGCACATAGAATGATAGAATTGTCAAGTTGGGCCATCTAGCCTAGCCCTCTGCAATGCAGGAATCTCTTTTTTATACATAATTTTACTTATAATTTTTCAACAACAAAAAAAACAACAATTCGCAATGCAGGAATCTTAGCTAAAGCATCCTTGTTAGATGGCCATCCAACCTCTGTTTAAAAACCTCCAAGGAAGGAGAACCCACCACCTCCCGAAGGAAACTGTTCCACTGTTGAACACCTCTTACTCTCAGAAAGTTCTCCCTGACATTTAGTCAGAATCTACTTTCTCGAAACTCGAAGCCATTGGTTCGGGTCTTACCCTCCAGAACAGGAGAAAGGAAGCTTGCTCCATCTTCCATGTGACAGCCCTTAATTTATTTGAAGACGGCTCTCATATTTCCTCTCAGTATCTTTTTTTCTAGGGTAAACATCATCATCATCATCATCATCATTTATTACCTATACCCCACCCATCTGGCTGGATCTCCCCAGTCACTCTGCTGCCTCAACCATTCCTCATATAGTTCCAGTTATAGGTGGGTAGCCGTGCTGGTCTGCCATAGTCGAAACAAAATAGAAAATTCTTTTCAGTAGCACCTTAGAGACCAACTGAGTTTGTTCTTGGTATGAGCTTTTGTGTGCATGCACACTTCTTCAGATACACGAAAGCTCATACCAAGAACAAACTCAGTTGGTCTCTAAGGTGCTACTGGAAAGAATTTTCTATTTTGTTTCATTCCTCATATGGCTTTGTTTCCAGACCCTTGATCATCTTGGTCACCCTCCTCTGCACACGTTCCAGCTTGTCAACATCCTTCTTAAATTGTGGCGCCCAGAACTAGACACAATATTCCAGGTGTGGTCTGACCAAGGCAGAATAGAATGGTCCTATTACTTCCCTTGATCTGGACACTATACTTCTGGACAATGGATCCTGTGTCAACCATAGTAAAACTGAACAGGTCTGGGCCTGGGCTGCATCTGGGTAGGAGGCTTCCTGCAAACCCCACCTATGCCACTTTCAGTTTCATCATGGAAGGAAGATGGCTGGGGAAAGGGTGTGGATCAGTGGTAGGGCATCTGCTTTGCATTCAGAAGGTCGACAGTTCAATCCCTGGCATCTCCAGGTTGGACTGGGGGAAACTCCTACATGAAATCCTCAAGAGCTGGATAAAATTGTAGATAATACTGAGCCAGATGGAGCAATGGTTTGACTTGGTATACGACAACATCCTGTATTCCTATGAAGACATGATGGCGGGGCATTGATATATCTGAAGTTATATTTCAGGATAAATTTGGATGTTCCTATTTTGGTGAAAGATTTGAGGAATTTGTAGGGAAACAAAATAATAGCTTGACTAGACTAGTATAATTTTTCTCTATGTGGCTGTGACTTATTCTAGCCTGAATCTAAAATAGTCTCCCCCTACCTGGTGTCTTCCAGACGTTCTGGACTACTTGTCCCATGATTCTCTGGCTATTGAACATGCTTGCAGGAGCTGGTGGGAGTTGTATTCCAAAAGATCTAGAGGAGACTAGGTGGAAGAATTATATATGCCAGGGTTGGGAAACCTGATGCCCTTTATACATATATTCATTATTATGCAAACTTTTACTTAATATATGCACTTCTGCAAACCTTATTTTGGAGAATCACAAAAATTCAGATGAGCAAATTTTGAAGGATTGCTGTAGCTTTTGCTTCTCCTATTGTGTTAGAAAGTGTAAATCTTACAGACCTGCATTTTAAAAGAGAACTGAAACATATTTCTCTCACATGCCTATAAATTAGACAATGATATTCACTTGTCCAAATTCTTCCATATAGGTTAGGAGTGACCTTTAATGGTTCTTGAATCATTCACTCTTGGAAAATTCTGATCTGACCTGATCTGCACCTCCTAGGCCAATGTGAGACTTGGTACATACTGTAATTTTCCACTGTTATTTGCACTTCAACGACTGTTCTGATTCAGAAATATTTCAAAATGTGTGGTCACCTCTCTCCTAAATCGGTCACATGGGTAGCCCTGCCCAACCAGGAAATCAGATTTGATCACGTCAGTCAAGGCAATTTTAACAAAGATCAAAATGGTTTCAGCGAGGACTTTTGATGTCAATAGAGAATGTTAATTTTTCAAATTAACAACACAAAAAAAAAGTTTCAAAAAGCAAGCACCTTCGCCTCCATAAGATTTTGTCTCTGTAAGACTTCATTTTAGCCTTGATCAAAACCTTCTGCACGGCCGTTCCCATTCCTATTTCCATGCAATGCGGCTATGACCTCTTTGTTCCCGGTCCTGGTTTACATTTCTCTCTCCCTCTTCCACTTCTGTTTCTGCTTTCCTCTGTTTGGACGTAACCCGTGTTTTCATTCCTCAGCAATCACACGCCTTTTATCTTCTGAGGTAAACATGAACACATAGTGAGGTCACTATGCGGTGAGCATCTCAAAACTGCGTTCCTGACCACCACCCAAGCGTTCCCATTATAGGGTGTTTGTTCCTGCCATCCACCTCTGCCTTTTGTCTCTCCGCCCCCCAACACCCATCCCTCTCTCCTCCAAGGCTTTGGAAAAGGCAAGGACAAGCTGAAAAGAATTTCCTCGCGTCACAGCTTGCCACACGAAGGTACCATATGAACTATCCTCATCCAAGCGTGGAGGAATGCAGAACAGCTGGCGTCACAGTAACTGGGCGTTTAGCATGGGCCTCTCCCAGCTCCCCCACAACCAGACAAACTTCAAGTTGATTTCGTTTCCTCTCCTCTCCTCTTGAGTTCATTTCTGGTGAACAAGGCTTTGTTGTAGTATGGCGTCACTAGGCTCCAGATCTAGGGCTGCTGAACAAATTCCCGAGGACGGAATGAGCTGCGGTAGCGATGGCAGAAGATAGATTTGGCATTTTGTAGGGGGTTGGCAACAATTTCCTGCTCCCTGCGAGCCAGAACAAAATGACTCCCCTGAAGTCTATTTGGAGAATGTATAAACAAAATAGAAAATTCTTTCCAGTAGCACCTTAGAGACCAACTGAGTTTGTTCTTGGTATGAGCTTTCGTGTGCATGCACACTTCTTCACACTTCTTCAGATACCGAAATATGGTATGCACATGAAAGCTCATACCAAGAACAAACTCAGTTGGTCTCTAAGGTGCTACTGGAAAGAATTTTCTATTTTGTTTCGACTATGGCAGAACAACACGGCTACCCACCTGTAACTGGAGAATGTATAGAATGAATTAGGTTAGCAACAGTGACCAGTTTTGGGATTTAAAAAGGTTAAGAACAAAAAATTATAAGAACATAAGAACAAGCTTTTGGGGTCAATTCAAAGTCCACCTTATATGCCTCTAGGAACCATGCAAGCAGGATTAAGAGGCAACAGCCCACAATGTTTACTTTAATTTATTTTTTTAAATGTATAGCCTGCTTTTCTTTACAAAATAATCTCAAAGCAGCTCAGAGCTCACCAGAAAACATCTGATGTTTGGAAGGATATTGCTTCAGTAGATGAAGATCCTGTTTGACTAGCATGTTGAATAGTTCATCAATATATTCAGTTATTCCCAGTGTTTATCTCACCCATAAAAGAGGCTTAAGCAAGATGATGGAGGAGAGGGCCACCAAAGCCTATTAACCTTGATGGCTATACTCTGCCTTTACGGTTAGAGGAAGTAATGCTTTTGCATACCAAAGCATGGAAGGGCTGCTTTTGTGCAAGGATCCTGCCTGTGAGTTTCCTACAGGTTTCTACATGGACACTGTGAGAACAAGATATTGGACAAGTTGGGCCATTAACCTGATACGCCAGCCTATTCTTATGTTCCTATGTTCGTACCCTGAATTCCAACTCCCGGATTTCAGGCAGTGGTCCTTCCCAGCCCAAAGACTGAACCTAGGACTGTTTGCATTGAAACAGTGTTGAGTATGTTTTGCCTGAAGAAGAGAAGACTTTGCAGTAATATGAGAGTCATATTCAAATATCTGAAGGACCGTCACATGGATGATGGAGCAATCTTGCTGTCTGCTACTCCAGAAGGTAGGATCTGAACCAATGGATTCAAACCACAAGAAAGGAGATTCCAGCTATACATTAGACAGTCCTTTCTGACAGTAAGAGCTGTTTGACAGTGGAAAGGACTCTCTTTGAAGGTGGCAGACCCTCCTTCATTAAAGGTTTTTTAACAGGGGTGAGATGGCCATCTGTCAGAGATTATTTAGCTGTGATTACTGCATTGTTGGGGGTTGGACTAGAAGACCTTTGAGTATCCCTTCCAATACTCAAAGGTCTTCTAGATCAATACAGTCATACCTCGTGTTGCATCCGTTTCATGTTCCGTCTTTTCTCGTTACATCCCGCAGCAACCCGGAAGTACCGGAACGGGTTACTTCTGGGTTTCGCCGCTCACGCATGCGCAGAAGTGCCAAATCGTGCCACGTGCTTGCGTAGAGGCAGCGCTTCAAGTTGTGGGCATTTCACGTTATGGGCAGGCCTCCATATTGCATTTTCCTGAACGCATTGCCAACCCATCAGATTCATGGAAATCCTTTCAAGGTGTTTTGGCGATTGTGGAAACTAACACATGGGGTGTGCAGAAATAAGTGCACTGACGCCACACACCCTATCCTGATCTTTGTCATGAATTGGAGGGCTGCAGTGTGAAGACCTCAATGTTTCAGGGTTCTACATTACATGGAGAGACTGCATGAGTAGAAACAGGCTGCTGACATTACAGGGCTGTCTTCCATCTCAAAGAGGGTGACCATAGAATCATACCAGCGTGGGGTTCGAAGGGAGACCAAGGGTCATCTCGTCCATGGGTAGGCAAACTAAGGCCCGGGGGCCAGATCCGGCCCCATTGCCTTCTAAATCCGGCCTGCGGATGTGTTTTTACACGAGTAGAATGTACGCTTTTACAGTGGTACCTCGGGTTACATACACTTCAGGTTACAGACTCCGCTAACCCGGAAATAACGCTTCAGGTTAAGAACTTTGCTTCTGGATAAGAACTGAAATCGTGCTCTGGCAGCGCAGCAGCAGCGGGAGGCCCCATTAGCTAAAGTGGTGCTTCAGGTTAAGAACAGTTTCAGGTTAAGAACGGACCTCCGGAACGAATTAAGTACTTAACCCGAGGTACCACTGTATTTAAAATGCACCTCTGGGTTATTTGTGGGGCATAGGAATTTGTTCATCCCCCCAAAAAAATATAGTCCGGCCCCCAACAAGGTCTGAGATACAGTGGACCAGCCCCCTGCTGAAAAATTTGCTGACCCCTGATCTAGTCCAACCCCTTGCAATGCAGGAAACTGATGTGTTTATTCCTGCCCCTCTTCTGCATTTATTTTTCTCAGTTTCACTGAGTTCTATTAGTCTGCATCAGAGAATGTGAATTTTTTCCAGACTTGAGGTATTTCTCTTTGTGGGGGGAGAAGGGGGAGATAAGCGCTGGCTTCTTCTTATATGGTGTACTAGGGTCCGGCCCTGCTGTTAGGGAACATTTGGCCCTCCAGTTGTTGCTGAATTACTATCTCCCATCACCTCTAGTCATTGGCCATGTTTGCTGGGACTGAGGGAGTTGTCGTTGAGCAATATTTGGATGGCCAAAGTTTCCCCGCGCCTGCATTTGGCAGAGTGAGGCAGCAACCTCAGGCACCTGAAAGGGCAGGAAATGATTGATTACTCAATTTATTACTGTTGCGTTTTTTACTTTGAAGATCTTGTGAGATCTTCTGCCTCGGGCACCAAAATAACTGGATTGGCCCTGAGCCCTCTGCACCTCGACGTGGGTGGGGGTGCCATTCGCTACTCCACCTAAGGCAACACAAGTGTTAATCCAAAATTTATTCGTGTACCTATGTGTTGTGGAGCTGCACTTATTTGGGTTGGTTTCGGAAGCACTTTGGGTGTACTGTTCCGTGTAGTTATGTACACAATGTTTGTGCACACAGCCAACTGTGTGAAAGGGACCTCTACATGCATACAAGTCGCACAACCTTGGAGGGCAGCTGTGAGTGACAAGGTGCCCGCCAACAGTTCCTCTCTCTTACCAGAATGGAAAGAGCTTCTGTTTATTGGCCTTTGTCCAGATTTCAAGCACTCGTTTAGCATCTCCAACACCACCTCATCTGAATCAGATGTAAAGGGAAGATATTGCTGGGTGTCATCACCACATACCATCAGAGGGGAGATATAGGCGCTCGTGCCAAATGGATGGAAGATAGCATTTGTGTGTCTAAGAACATCATCGGGGGGAAATCTCGTGAGCGCAAAGGAGCTGTGTTGGGACACATCCTGTAATCCTGAGAACTACTTATGAGTATTAAAAGCTCGTTCTGAGCTCCTATTGGCTTGGCTTGCTCGATTCAATTTCTTCATGCCAGGTGTGGTCCTCTTGATCTGTGTTTTTATCTGCACTAAGAGCACCGTGGCTGTTGGATCTGATCATGGGTGATACCTGAGAATTACAGCTCCTCACATCATCTTCTCCCCTTTGGGTATTCAAAGGTATGATTGACTCTTGCAGAAGCCAGGGACAATTAACCATGCAATCCCCCCCCCCAGGTTTGATGTCACAAGCGCTCTTCTTTAAAAGAAAACCAAAAATAAAATAAAATAAAAAAGATCTTGGATCATATCTTGGTTTCCAACCCAGCTATTTAGACTTCTCTTTGCAGCCAACGCAGTGACACTATATCCTTTTGGTTCCCAGGTTTTGTAGTACAAACAGAATGGTCAAGGGGGAATACAACGCAAAATGGGGGCGGGGAGGAAGTAACAGAAAAGACCTATGATTACAGAAAAATGAAAGGAGTCATAAACATTGATTAAATGTGGGTAGAATTAGCAATGGGAATTAAAAGGCAGGGAATGAAGTCAAACAATGCTCCTCGAGAAGTAAATAACTCTGGAGCGACTCACTGGGGGCCATTAATGGACAGACGTGGGAGGGTTTTAGGATGGGAGCTTTATCTTGCCATGACCCAGAACGAATGTTTGTGTTCCCAGTTTGTGAACAGTCGAGGTTCTTGAGGCTGCTATGCTCAGGTAGAAGAGAACCATATGGAATTTGAATGCAGAGAGATTTACAGTGGTAACTCGACTTACGAATTACTCGACATATGAATTTTTCGACTTACGAATTTTTCGACCTATGAATGTGCATTTGGAACAGATTAAATTCGTAAGTCGAGGTACCACTGTACTAAAGTACGGGGACATCTCAAGGCAGCACACAACAGCATATCCTCCAAATGTCCAAATTTTTCCAGGAACAGTCCCAGAATTATATACCGTATTTTTCCATGTATAATACGTCCCCATGTATAAGACGCCCTCAATTTTGGGGGGCTCCAGATTAAGAAAACACCCCCTCAACACTACCCGTGTATAAAACTAGCTCCAATTTTAAACCTTTTTTTTGGGGGGGGGGGTTATATTAAAAAAAACCCTAGTCTTATACACGGAAAAATACGGGAAGCTATCCCGGTTTCTGATTTGATCCTGGAATGTTCCAGTTTTCATTTTTCCTCCCCTCCATGTCTCAGAGAACAATTAAAGTCTGATCTGGAGTGTGTGTGTGTGTGTGTGTGTGTGTGCAAAACTGGACTCCTGTTTATACTGAAAATAAAATTCCTGCACCAAATGAAGGAAATGGTGAAGCTGGCATACGGAGCCCTTACTATAATTTTGAAGAAAAAAGTCACCAATCCACTTCAATTTTTTTAATTGCACTACTTCAGCAGCCAGCCACTTTCTTAAGAAACGCGTGGAGTGTTTATTTCTTTATTGTAAATGGAGTCTTGCACTGTCTACTCAGATGTAAGTCCCACTGTATTCAATAGAGTGGAATCCCAGCTACCGGTAATTGGGTAAAGGACTGTGCAGCCTTACACCGCAATCCTAAGAATTTTTACTCAGAACTAAGTCCCACTGTGTTCAATGGGATTACTCTCTAGTACGGGGGTCAGCAACCTGTGGCTCCGGAGCCGCATGCGGCTCTTTTACACGGCTGCTGCGGCTCTGGGGCGGATACGCCCGCCCACTTCTCCAGCTGGCAGCGACCGCCCTCCAGCTGGCCGGCGGCCTGCCCTCCGGAGGCTGAGGGCGCTGCTCAGGGGCGTACCCAGGATCACCTGGCCTTGAACAGCGGGGCAGCGGGGCTCGGAGGCGGTGGGGACGCAGTAGAGGTGGCGCAGCTCAGCCAAGGGCTCTGGCGGGGAGCGCGCATGCTCCTTCGGGAAGAGATGGAGCTGGGCGAGCGGGAGGGGGAACTTTGAAGACCCCGCCTCTGCCTCCGAAGCAGGCGCCCATGGGAGAGGCCGCCCCCCGAGCCTGCCTGGCGGGACCAACCCTGCCCAGCTCCGGGAGTCTTCCTAGCGTGGGAGGCGGCCTTGGGGTGGACAGGGGAGCTCCGGGGTCGGCGGGTATGTGGGACCCCGCGGCATCCAGAGGCAGCTGGGAGGCGGGACGGGATGGGGGCAGGAAGGGGGCTTCAGACGCGTCCCTGCACGGGCAAAGGAGGCCAGGACTCCTCGGCTGGGTCGTGGGACCGCGGGGGAGGGCTGGCCACGGTTCCTCTCGGAAGGCTGCTGGCTGCTGCGTCGAGGCGACGACGAGGTAGGCAGCTGCAGGCTGGGCCAGGGGCGGCGGGTGGCGGGCGAGGGGGGAAGCCCTCTTTTTAAAAATGGTCGAGGAAGCGGCGCCTGTTTCCCTGCCGCTGCCTCCTTCGCTCCTGGTTCCGCTTGCAGCCTCAGACCGTGCTCTCGCGGGCGCGCGTCTCTCTCCGCCCCGGAGCAAGGCCGGGACGTTTTGCAGTTTTTCCTCTGTCCTGAGTGTGTGTTAGGGGAGCCTTGACAAAGCACCTGTTGGCGTGGAAGAGAGGAGTCCTAACTTGGATCTGTGTTCATGTGCAAAATCTATCGCCATTGTCATTAAGGGGGCAGGGAACTCCCCTAAAAAGGTTTGAACACTATGAACTACTACAGCCACCTGTATGCAAGTCAGCACAAACATCACAGGCTTCTCTGGTGCAATTCTGTGCTTTATTTAGCAAGAGAGGAGGTTGGAAGAGGTGAGCATAGCCTCTGCTCTGGAATATTAAGGGTAAAAGACACTAAGATTATTATAAAAGCCAGCAGTCTTCAATAAGATATGGGACAAACATTTAACACAAGTGTGCAGTTGAGGACTCATTTTTTAAAAACAACAACAACAAATCAAATATTTGTATGCTGTTGCAACCCACCTTGGATCAGGCTGTGACCTGGTAGTGGTCCCCAGGGTGGATAAAAATGAATGATTTTTTTTTTTAATGGATTTTTTAAAAAATTAAATCGGATTTTTTTAATTTAAATCGGATTTTTTTAAAATTTAAATCGGACTTTTAAAAATAAAACACAGTGTTATATTTGTTTTAAATGTCACAATGGTTTTGCGGCTCCCAGGTTTTTTTTTCCCTTCAGAAACGGGTCCAAGTGGCTCTTTCGGTCTTAAAGGTTGCAGACCCCTGCTCTAGTATGTTCCTGATCATCCTCAGCAGCTTACAGCTAAAATTATATTTCGTTCCATTTATCTGTGGAAGGCGTTGTACAAGATCCCTTCTCTCACATATTTTATTTTCTTTACAACGATCCTGTGAGGTAGATTCGGTGGAGAGGTTGCAATTGGTTCAAGGTGACAGGTGTATATGTGCATATAATGTCTATTTGTGTGGTGAGATGAAATGCAGGAGGAGCTTCCAGGGAGAAGAGGAATGGTTTTGCCTGGTGCCTAAGATATGTAATGAAGGTGCCGGGCAAGACTTCCTCAAGAGTGAGGAGCCACCACAGAAAAGGCCTGCTTTCGTTTCTGCTCAGTGAGAACAGAATTTCTACTCCCACTGTTTGGGAAGTGTTGCTTTAAAGGTGGCAGCTAGATCAGCTGGTGGTATGTCATTGACACTGAAGAAGAAGAAGAAGAGTTTGGATTTGATATCCCGCTTTTCACTACCCGAAGGAGTCTCAAAGCGGCTAACATTCTCCTTTCCCTTCCTCCCCCACAACAAACACTCTGTGAGGTGAGTGGGGCTGAGAGACTTCAGAGAAGTGTGACTGGCCCAAGGTCACCCAGCAGCTGCATGTGGAGGAGTGGAGACGTGAACCCGGTTCCCCAGATAACGAGTCTACCGCTCTTAACCACTACACCACACTGGTTATTGTTCCCGGGGTGTTAAGCCGGTGGGTAAGCTGCTAAGAGGGACCCGGGTGGCGCTGTGGTCTGAACTACTGAGCCTCTTGGGCTTGCAGATCAGAAGGTCAGCAGTTCGAATCCCCACGACGGGGTGAGCTCCTGTTGCTCAGTCCCAGCTCCTGGCAACCTAGCAATTCGAAAGCACACCAGTGCAAGTAGATAAATAGGTACCGCTGCAGCGGGAAGGTAAACAGTGTTTCTGTGTGCTGCTCTGGTTTCGCCAGAAGTGGCTTAGTCATGCTGGCCACATGACATAGAAAAACTGTCTGTGGACAAATGTTGTCTCCCTCGGCCAGTAAAGCGAGATGAGCGCCGCAACCTCAGAGTCGTCTGCGACTGGATGTAACTGTCAGGGGAACTTTACCTTTACCTTTAAGCTGCTAAAAAGCTGTCTTTATGGGTCGTCAGGTGATGATTGCAGGGTCTGGGTCAGTATATATTATGCAAAATTCCACATATGTTCCTTGTGTTGCAAACCAGCATTGGAAAAGAGTGAATCCAAGAAACAAACCAGTACCACGTGTGGATGCCACTTTTGGCGGAAAGGCAACTAACACGAATCAATAGAAATAAACAACAACAGCGAGGTGAGGATATTTATAGCAAGAGTAATAAAAAGGAATTGTTATTTAGGGGAACTGAATTTAATTCTAAATTATATTCCGGAAACGTGGGAGATTTCAGAGGGTCAAAAAAATGGATGTACCGTGCTATATCAGAAGCAAAAAAACTTGTTTTGATGAATTGGAAGAGCCGTAAAAAAAGATTCCATTGAGCACATGGATTGATAATATGGACAGATTAGCTACATACGAACGAATTGCATGTCGTCGCAAATTAAGAATGGATAAATATGAAGAAATCTGGAATGAATATTTAAGCAATAAGGCGGACAGTGGTGGGAGGTAGAGGGAGGCGAGAGAGGTGGGGAAACAGTGTTTTTTTTAAAAAAAAAGAAAGGTGTAGTCATAGGTATATCAGTGTATTCAAATTTGAATTATCAAATTGTGTTATTGTGGTTTTTATTGTTTGTGTTATTTGTGGTTGATGTTTGTATCGAAAAAATGATTAAATAAATTTTAAAAATAAATAAATAAATAAGCAACAACAACAAGTCTTGGGGTCACACCTTCGGTTTATATAATGGCATTGTGACACTGTCAGTTTTATTTTCAATTCCTTTCTTAATGACCCCCTAGCATGGGAGTCACTTTTGTTCAAAGCTGCCACACCCCAGCCTATGGGAAACCCTTTTGTGATTTACCAGTGGATCCCGCTCCACCTTCTGCTCACCCTTGTTGTAAGGCCAGAGAAGACGACTTGCATAAGTTGCTTTTCCTCCTTTGCGACAACGAGAATCACAAGATTTAACCTCCTGCTGTCTCCTTCTAAATTCTGCCAGGGCAACAGAAGCTCAATTACACATCCTCTCGCAAGTGCCTCAGATCTTTTAATTATCTGGTAATGCGGTGAAGGTTTCTTACCTATAATTGCAATCAAGGCTTAGAAATTTATTTCCCCCCCACACACTAACAAAATATGTAAGGTAAATGGAAAAGGATAGGGGCAAAGAGATGATGGATACCCATTGCAGCCCCCTTTCCATGACCCTGGAGGTGTTGAGGAGACACAGGGGCATCGCTGGGGGGGCAGGGGGCGGTCCGCCCTGGGTTCCAGGGGAGGGGGGTGACTCTCAGCCTGCCCACCCCACAACTCATAAGTTGCTCAGTGCAGCAGTTGGCTTACACAGCACACACTTTGCTTTTTTCCTTCCTGCTGGGAAGAGCCACAGAAGCACAGCTCTGCCCAGCCAGGGCTCCACCCAGCAGCCTGGCACATTTCACCAGGGCACTGCCCTCTCAGGGGGCACAAAGGTGCCATCTTCAAGGGGTGACATTTGGCACCTCCACCTAGAGCCTCAAGCACAAGCCAGTGCAAATCCAGTGGCTTTGGGCTTAGGACTCACCACAGGACTGTGCTTGCTTTACTCAGTCCACCTGGACCTGGGTACCATCCGCCCACACCCCTTCAAGTCACAGTGAGCGTTTTGCGTTCCCCCACAATGCTTTGCAGCACCTCATTTGTATGCAAATGAGGTGCCGCAAAGCATTGTGGGGGGACGCAGAATGCTCACCGTGACTTGAAGGGGTGTGGGTGGATGTGGGGGTGTGTGACAAAAAAAAATTGCGCTGGGTACCACTTGGGCTTGCTACGCTTCTGAGGAGACAGGAGGGATTTCCGGGTCGCTGCATGGTGATCCTAAAGCACAGCTTGCAAACCAGTAGTGGCAGTTAGTCATATTTTATTAGCTAGTGAGGAAAACAAAACTGCAAGGAAATGGGATGCCAGATAGAATTAATATGTGTTGCGTCAGTCTGTGACTCCCTGAAATGTTAATAACGTGACCATCTTATCGGTGAAAGTGTGGGAAGATCCCCCTTGGGACCAAGCATTCTTTCCAGTAAGGAGGAAGGAAGGACCTTTGAACTTGAAGAGAGACTCTGCTCTCCTGTGTCCACCACCCTTTTCACCATGAGAAATGAAGGTTTTGATCATGGATTTGGCTTGCATGCCACAAGACTTTGCAGGACTGGCTTCTTGTTGCCCCCCCCCCCCCCGGCTGAGACCAAGGGGATACCGTGCTAAAGATGTATTAAAGTTTTGCATTGCAACAGTGGATGCGGGAAATTTTTCCTCCTTCTCTCATAATACTAGAAGCTTTGCATGCAGAATGTCCCATGTTTAACTGCAAAATGTGTACAGATTGCAAAATGCATGTACCGGTAGATTGCAAAATGCATACAGTTGGCAAAACAGCGTAGCAAAAACTAAAACAAAAACATATATTAGGAGAACCATGCAAAAAATGCATACAAGTTACCGTGTTTTTTAATTGATTTTGCAATAGAACAGAAAAAAATAGAAATAAATATAACCAGCTGAAAATGACAACCGCATCAATCTAGACTTAAGCCTTTAAATTAATGCAAGCATTCCATATGCCCCAACAGGTATCCAGACTAGAGTAATAAGCTATACATTCAGATGTAAGGTAAAGGTAAAGGTACCCCTGACCATTAGGTCCAGTCGTGTCCGACTCTGGGGTTGTGGCGCTCATCTTGCGTTACTGGCTGAGGGAGCTGACGTACAGCTTCCGGGTCATGTGGCCAGCATGACTAAGCCGCTTCTGGTGAACCAGAGCAGCGCACGGAAACGGCGTTTACCTTCCCGCCGGAGCGGTACCTATTTATCTACTTGCACTTTGACGTCCTTTCGAACTGCTAGGTGGGCAGGAGCTGGGACCGAGCAACGGGAGCTCACCCCGTCGCGGGGATTCGAACCGCCGACCTTCTGATCAGCAAGCCCTAGGCTCTGTGGTTTAACCCACAGCGCCACCCGCGTCCTGTGTACATTCAAATGTAGCCGTATTATTATTATTATTATTATTATTATTATTATTATTATTATTATTATTTTGCAAAAGTATGGGAAATGGGGCAAACTTAAGAGTGGGAAAATGAGAAATGGTGGGGGAAATGAAATAGACGGATTCACCGATCCCTAGCTGGGGGATTTCCCCGCCTTTCCCACCTATCAAAATACTGTTTCCGACACGACTCTTGAGAGCTCAGAAGCCCTGTCATCTCTTTTTCCTGGCCTCCCTGCAAGTGCCAGAAATCTGAGTGGCTCACAGTCCATGCACGGTGGATGGGTGACTTATTGCTTCTTGGCAAACGAGCCTTATGGTAGCAGGTCACTAGAGCTTCAGTGCGGCATGGGGATAATGCCAGCACCCCTAAGGCAGAATTAATTTCCCTCTGCCTCATAGTCCATAGCCCTTTACCATGCATGAGTTCTCCAAGTTTGCTTTGAAGTTTGCCAGAACTTTTGCCATAAAGGAATACAATCAAGCAACACTCTTTTCTTCATTTTTGTGTGTAAAAAAAAAATTAAAAAAAATTACACGTCACTGGAGCAAATTTGGTGCATCTGTACCATGGGGGTGGGGGGTTGAAGTAAGAAAAATTCCAATTTAGAATTCCATCATGAAACGACACCATTCTAATTTCTCCATGCCACGGTTTGTTAATATTCCACAAAGTCCCACGATGCAACTATAGGATGGTATTCAAATCTATGAACATGAGGCAATCATGCTCAACAGAGTATAACAATAATTATAATAGAGATTAAATAAAAATAATTAGAAAAAGTTCATCTAGTTTTGATGTATTAATTATTCTGACCCTGTTCTATTCAGAGTCTAATTATCTGGTTCAGTGAAAATGCCAAGATTTCTACAACTCATAAAAATTACATTGAAGTAATTATGTCAGCAAACTAAACAGTGTTCATTTACCAAACGTTTTTATGCACACATTTGAATATGCTTTTTTTAACTGTTTTTTTGGCTCTTTGTTCCTATTCAGAGGAAATAATACCTGTGGAGAAATTTAAAAGTCAGGAGCATTCTCGACATAATATGCAATTCTTGCTGATATTTTTTTCACCTTTTGTGAGCTGTCTGTAAGTCTCGTCTAACCTTTGTTTAAAATACATGAATTAAAGTTCACTCTTCAGTTCTCCCAAAGAACTAGTAGTTTGAAGCCCACCATCTAGGAAGGAAGAGGGGGCAGAATGAAAGTTTCCCAAGCCAATAGGAAGCATGTCTGCTTTCCCGAAAGTTGCTTGCAGTGGAATTGGCCAGGTCAGATGCACGAATTATCATAGGGGTTTTGGACAGTGTAGAAGCAGTTTTAGGGTAGCGTGGCTGGCTAGGTTCAATCTTTGGTGTCTCCAGTTAAAAGGGTCACCCATGTAGCAGAGAACTTGTTGCCTGATAACCTGAAGAATCATTGGTGATCAGGGCAGAGCAGGGATGGAAATTCAGTGATCCTCCTGGCATTGATGCACATACACACCCACCATCCCCAGCCAACATGGACCATGATCAGGAATCATGGTAGTCCAACAATATCTGAAAGATCATAGGTTTCCCAACCCTGTAGTAGCCTGGTGGTTTCCCCACCCCCAATGTAGACTGCAATAGTTTGCCAGTAATTGAGAGGAGAAGGTTGGCGCAGTACGGGCGCAGTGGAAGAGCCAATCCAATGCTCCTGCTGCTGTGCCTGCACCACAATGACCTCCCCGCCACCTTCTCCCTCCCCTTCACAGTGACCCCCTTGTTGGAAAGCCAGGCAAGCAATGCCACATCACTCTGAGTAATCCCACCAATTGCTCCTGCCTCCATCCTCTAGTTCAGGCATGAACAAACTTGGCCCTCCAGATGTTTTGGGACTACAGTTCCCACCATCCCTGACCACTGGCCGTGTTAGCTAGGAATGATGGGAGTTGTAGTCCCAAAACATCTGGAGGGCCAAGTTTGGCCATGCCTGCTGTAGTTGCTCCATCTGTTTTCATAGTATTTTCTTCTGCTGCTCTCCTTCTTGCCTTCTGTCCCAAGAGGCACATGCAGTCTTAACCCAAATGTTGCCTTTAGGCAAATACACGATCTGTGAAAGGCTGTGGTTCCCACCCTGGGGTTTGCAGATATCGCTGGATTGCAATTCTAACAATTCTTCACCATTGACCATGCTGGCTGAGGATGATGGGGATAGCTATAGTCTGAAAACATATGAGGACCCAAAGTTGGGAAAGACTGCTGTCAACTGATTAGCCATGATAGCAGTGTTCTTCAATCTTAGGTTACCATGCATTGTTGGACTACAGCTGCCATCATCCCTGACTATTGGCTAAGCTGACTGGGGATGATGGGAGTTGTAGTCCAACAACATCTGGGGACCCAAGGTGGAAGAACCCTGGTTTAATGGGAAGCCCACATCCAGAGACCTCAAAAAGGGAAAGAGGAGACTGAGGGGAGATATGATAGCCATCTTCAAATATCTTAAGGGCTGTCACATGGAAGAGGGAACATGATTGTTTTCTCCAGCTCCGGAGGGTAGCACTCGAACCCATGGCTTCAAGTTACAAGAAAGGAGATTCCGACTAAACATCAGGAAGATCTTTCGGACAGTAAGAGCTGTTTGACAGTGGAACAGACTCCCATGAGAGGTAGTGGGCTCTCCTTGGAGGTTTTTTTAAGCAGATGTTGGATGTCCTTCTCTCATGGATGCTTTAGCTGAGATTCCTGCATTGCAGGGGGTTGGACTAGATGACACTTGGGTCCCTTCCAACTCTACGATTCTAACTTCCGGAGGCTGAAATGGCCACCAATCCCCAACATGCCCTGATTTTTCACCCTCCCAGCCATTCCTGCAAAAGGTTCGCTGGCTAACTATGCCCCACTCCAGCAATTGGCAGCATAGTTAAGGCAGAAACTCAAGTTAACAACCCTTCCCCACCTCCTTCATTTTATTGAGAAGATCAAAGGCTTCTGTAAATGTTGGCCTAACAAATGCACCAGGGGAGGAGAGCATTAAAACCTTCGAAGGAAACAGCCACAGTAAAAGCCTGCAAAATATATGGTTTCAATTCCGCTTCTGAAATTGCACTTGTCTTCAGAACTTTTCACTATCATTGAAATCTTCAATGTTAAAATGTGCCATAGACATATAGCAGGTAACCAGTTTGGGTTGCAGTACCTTCTTTTGCTGAAATTTAGGTCCTTCCTTCCTTCTTTGCTTAGCGGAGAGAGAGGAAATTTCAGGCTCCTCCACTCGTCTCGGGGGAAGTTTTTATTATGTTTGCTCCCATTTATTGTCTGCCCACTCCGAACGCTCTGATCAAGCATCAGTGCTGTGAAGCAGATAAAAAGTGGGCAAGGTGAAATAAGAGACCCAGGAGGAAGAGCAGAAATCCCATCCATTGCACAGATGATCGTGCTGAACTGGGAGGCGAAGGTGCAATAAGCCGTTGGTTGATGTGAGATTCCTATGCTGCAATGCCTTGTGTCACAAGGGCACCAAACTGGCTAGTGAGACAAACAGTTATGTGTATGTGGACCTTTTGCCCGAATAGGAAGCACCTATGCGATTGGCAAGCCGGGTTCAGCAAAGTACCTATGTCAAGACATGTTCCCCATCAGGACTGAACAACATGGATGCGGGTGATCCTTCCCATCTATGCCCCATATGCACTATACAATTTTTTAAAAAAATACTACTGTTTAGTTTGAGGGACGCAGGTGGCACTGTGGCTTAAACCACTGTGCCTATGGCTTGCCGATCAGAAGGTCGGCAGTTCGAATCCCTGTGACGGGGTGAGCTCCCATTGCTCGGTCCCTGCTCCTGCCCACCTAGCAGTTCAAAAGCACATCAAAAGTGCAAGTAGATAAATAGGTACCGCTCCTGCGGGAAGGTAAATGGCATTTCCGTGCACTGCTCTGGTTCGCCAGAAGCGGCTTAGTCATGCTGGCCACATAACCCGGAAGCTGTACGCCAGCTCCCTCGGCCAATAAAGCGAGATGAGCACCGCAACCCCAGAGTCGGACACGACTGGACCTAATGGTCAGGGGTCCTTTTACCTTTACCTTACTGTTTAGTTATGGTTTCCTTCAATAAATCATGAGCACTGTAGTTTGTTAAAGGGGCTTAGCTTTGTTACTAAACTCCTTTTCAACACAGAGCTATAATTCTCAGAGTTCCCCAAGAAGAGAAAACGTGAAAATCCAGACACAATTGTTGAGATTTTTTCTTCTTTTTGGGGGGGGGGAGTTGTTGAGACTTCCTTCCTTCCTTCCTTCCTTCCTTCCTTCCTTCCTTCCTTCCTTCCTTCCTTCCTTCCTTTCTGCCTGGACACTATTTTCGATGGATTAATCCCAAATATGTCCTGTGAGGGGGATAGGTACAGTATCTCCTAACAACTCTCAGCACCATTATGAAACTACAGTTCCCATAAGTCTGTGAGGGAAGATTTTTAGTACTTGGTTCTATTAGCTCCATTTCCAACTTGGATTTCTCTGACTGAAAGCCTTGTTTCTTATCCAACTTACCGGTAAAAACTTCATTTATCTGATAATACTGCAACCAGTCAGATACTTTCTCTTTCAATTGTTCATAACTTTTCAATTTAAAGTTCTGACCTTCTTGTTCTAATTTTGCACCATTCTTATAAACCTGGGTGTGGGTGGGTGTGCATTTGTGACAGTGCTCACTGTCAGCTCCCCCCCTTTCTTTTGCTGCCTGTGGCACCCACAGTGCTTTTATCAAGTTGTGAGCACCAGTGCCTCATATATATATATATATATATATATATATATATATATATATATATATATATATATATATAATATGTGTGTGTGTGTGTGTGTGCCAAAAAAGAGCAACATGCATAGAGAAATATATAGCATTGTGTGTCACCCAAATTGCATGCGGAATCGGGCAGATTTATGGCAGAAGGTTCTCATGTTTCTGATTTGGATTATTCTCGAATCAGATCAGAGACTCACTCAGCTGCTGAATGATGATGATGATGATACTACTACTACTAATAATAATAATTTTATTATTTGTATCCTGCCCATCTGACTGGGTTGAATGATTCTGTGGCTTCAGCTGCCCATGGAATAAAATAAAAATTCACAGCTATCCCCTCACCTCCGGAAAATGAAACTAAGCAGACAGTGGAAAGCACCCAGAGCCGAAAAGGGGAGGGGATCAAGATGTGGGTTGGAAACTTTAATTTTGACTGACTGGTCCAGCTTTAAATAGTGAATTTTTGTCTTTGGGTGCACCAATTGCAATGACTTGCAGGAGAGATTGTATATGGTGCATGTTTTTTCATCTGGATTGATGCCAGCCCCTATATCAGTCAATAGAGGAATCTTACCAGTGATTGCATCACCAAAACTCTATGGGGAAGCAGATGCCAACCACCACATACATCAATGAGCCTTGGGATAGCAGGGTCCTTGCCTGGGTTGAAGGGTGACATTCCCTTGAGAATTTATGTTATTTCTCCACCATCTCACCATATATGAAAGTGAATGAAGAGATCTTTCCTGCCCAGGTTGAAGGGGCTGTACCCTCAAAAAATGTGGGTGCACAGGACCCCACTCCCACCAATGATACGGGGGCTGTAGCAGGGTCATAAGGAGAAATGAAAAGCCCTTCTGGATGAAGCCAAATGCCAACCAACATTCTTTCAGTAGCCAACTAGATGTTTATGGGAAGCCTACACAAGGGCCCGAGTGCAACGCCGTTTTCTCCTCACTTATGATTCCCAGCAGCTGGTACTAAGAGGTGTAACAATAGAGAGAGAACATAGCCAGTATACCTGAAGGAGCGTCTCCACCCCCATTGTTCAGCCCGGATTCTGAGGTCCAGCTCTGAGGGCCTTCTGGTGGTTCTCTCACTGTGAAAAGTGAGGTTACAGGGAACCAGGCAGAGGGCCTTCTCAGTAGTGGCACCTACCCTGTGGAACGCCCTCCCATCAGATGTCAAGGAAATAAACAACTATCTGACTTTTAGAAGACATCTGAAGGCAGCTCTGCTTAGGGAAGTTAATGTTTGATGTTTTATCATGTTTTTAATACTCTGTTGTGGGTGGGGTATAATTTGTTGTTGTTGTTGTTGTTGTTGTTGTTGTTGTTGTTGTTGTTGTTGCCACCAGCTCTGGTAGTCATTAATCGGCTTCTCCTCCATGGATTAATCCAATCCTTTTTTGAATCCACCCAGGATGGTGGCCATCAATGCATCTTGTTGGAGAACACTCCACAGTTCTTCTCTCCCGTGACACATCTAAGGATACTGACCATGTGAGAGGACATCGTCACTGCGCAACTTCCCCCTCCTCCACAAGCAACAGCTGAGGGACAAAAGTTAGGGCAGGAAAGTACACAAGAAGTGATGGTGTAATCTCTTGAACATCGCTAGACATTATGGGGGTGACAGGGGGCTGCTGTTTTTGGCACCAGCCCTCTTTCACATCTAGTTCCAACTGAAGACGTGGGTGGCAGTCACGACAATCACATGGCTCAGTTCAAAGGAATTATGGGCTGAACGGAGCCAATACTGTGTAAGAATGGATCGCTTCCATCAGAATGTGTTGATTATATTTGTGTTATCCAGCCTTAAATCTTGATGATCTGCCCAAGTTCTGCAAACATGATCAAAAGAGCCATAAGGATGTGGTTGAGAACATCTATAAGGTCCTCAAAACTCTCCCAGGCCGCAACCCACACCAGCTCCACTTCGCCCCATGAATACTCCTTATGTTCCTATAAAAGGGCAGGGAAGAAGAGAAGGAATAGCTCAGGGACCAAGATTTCTCTCTTCCCCTTAGTTGTTCTGTCTCACAGGAGTCCTGTGTTGTAGAGGGCTAAGCCAAAATGTATCCCACCCAACCACAAATTTCACTGTGCCATTTGCTGGTGGAGTGAGCACTTCAGAGAATTGAAGGGTGAGAGGGAAAACTTACCAATGGCAGACAGGCCAAGGCTGTGTCCTCTGAGACCACCTGCTGGGTTATTATCAACCATTTTGGTGTTCAGGGAAAAGACAGATTCCCAGGCTTCTGGCCTCCATTTTCAGACAGTACTTAGATCTGGGGCAAAAATGCAGACACTCAGGTAAAGTGTGCATAAAGGCATATATTAATGAGAATAGCATGCAAAAAAATGCATTTCATTAGGAGGGAAATGGCTTTGCAAAGATATTAAGCAAAAATATATACCAAAGTGTGTAAATCAGGAGAAATTCAAACTAAAATGCAAATAGAGGTGGATATGTGGAGAAGTGAATTTAAGATGGGGAGAATGAGTGGGAACAAAATGGACTTAGTCACCCATAGTTTGTAGATAGCATAATCCTATGCATAATCCGATACATGAAGCTTTATTTCCACGAAAGTGTGTATCCAATTGCAGCCCAATACACCCACGGTTGCATAAAGACTGCTTACTGCCAATTGGAGGGGAGCTGCGGTTACAGTTTGGCATGGCTGTAGAAGTTTGGGGTGATCTTCTCCACCAGCCATGCTGAATCTCCCCTGCAATTGCAGCCCATCATGGGCGAGCTAGGGGGCACGGTTTGGGGAGTGGACCAAAGGGAAAACTTCCCTCGTGTCAGCTCCCAGGATATAAAAGCTCCAAGGCAGTCCACCTTTTCATGCCAAGTGGGCTGAAAAGCAGTGTTTTGTGTTGTTTTGTCTTTTTCTAGAAAAAGAGGTGCCGGAACTCATTATGAACACCTCCCTTGTTCTCTTAGAATGGCAATGGCACACACCTAGAGGTGCCAGAACTGAGTTTTGGTGAGTTCCGGTGGAAAAAAGACCTGCAAGAGTACTTCAGCATGGAACTCACGGGCTGCACGCTGTCTTGTCACACAGAGAAGGGTGATTTGACACACACACACCCCGCCACCACCTTCCCAAAGTGAGATAAGCAAGGTGCTGAAGTTTAGGATGGAGGCATGAGGCTGTAGCAGGGTCCTAAAGCCATCCTCCTCAAAGCTGGGAAAATACTAACTAGGCTTTGGGAATGAGACTGGAGAACTCTAGAACCCCCACACCTCAGAACCCTCAAACCTCCTTCCCAAAGCCCAGCACCTTGCTTAATCAACTTTGGGAAGGCAACATGAGGGCTAACAATGGGAGGCCTTCAAATGTTACTGAGAGCTACCAAAAAAGGGCTCCTCAGGCTATGCATTGGACCACCCAAGGGATCCCGGAAGAGTTGCTTCTGTCCAGACAGGGGGCTGGTGGGCCACAGCACCCCCAAAATGGTGTCCTTGGAGGGGTTGCCCCAATTTGATATCTGCCATAGGGTTTACCTCCACAACAGCTATTCACTTTGGGTTTTAGTAGAGCAAACAGTCTAATTTGTCAGTGCCTAAATGATATCGAGCGTCAGAACAACTTGGCCACAATAAGGAAATCTTGCCCATGGTATGACTATTTTCCACCTTCCCATTTCAGCTCTCTGGCACCCTGTCTGCATAACCTAGCAATCCTAAAATATAGATGCGCTTCTACTCTCGCGAAATTGAATGTATTGCCCTCGGCTGTACTTGAGGGACAATTCCAACAGATTCCATACGAAAAACACTTATGTCCCTGTGGAGATGGCAGTCCCGAATGAGTGGGGCATGCCCTTCTGGCTTGCACTCTTTATAAAGACTTGAGGGCTGAGATTATCACCCCTCTTTTATTGTCCATTCCAGGTCGCCCAACCACTGCCACAGTGTCATTTCTCTTGGCAGATCAAGATGAGCAGGTGACAGCAAAGTTTGCAAGGTTTTTTAGCTGGGGCAATCAAAATAAGATTCACTATTTGACTGTTGATTCAAAACCCCAAAATGTATTTTATATAATTGACTTTTTATTTCTATTCTTTGAATATTGCACTGTTGTTTTATTGCTATGGCCAATGGCTGACACAAATAAAGATTTATTCATTCCGCCATAGGGCAATCCTTAACCCTGCCAAATAATCAACCAGCAGACAGGTTGATTGATTCAGGATACGCACCCAGTGCCTTTGCCAAAACCTGCTGGTGTCTGTAATCAATAAAGTTGTGCCCTGTTCAACTCCCAAGTGGTTTTCCTGTGCTTACGAAAGCTATGTCGTGTCTTAGCCATGCCACTCGCATCTTCACTATACCCGAAATGGGGTTGGAGCCCTCTCATTCCATTGAACCTGAGTCTTTCTGGGATATATGACCAGCCCTCATTTCCCAATTCTGCTCCAGTTAGTACCTCTCCCCCATTTCTGCTGGAAGGACCGAGAGCATCCAGTCATACTCAGGTCCCAGAATTCTGATTAAGCCCCCAAGACGTCAACTTCAATTATTTCTGCTGGTCGCTCCCTTGTGAGAGGGGAAATGTACCTCCTTCTCAAACGGTTATCAGATGGGTGGGCTGCAGCTATCAGTTACTCCCTGTGTACAAGCCCTGGCTAAATCTCACTTGCTGTTCATTCCCTCCTGGGCCAGAGGTTAACCTGTTAAGTTGAGAGCTGATCCCCAAACAGACATTAATGTCTTAATGCATTTAGCGGGTTGTGGATCTTTGCGGCGATGGATCTGAAGGAACTTATTGTTTCTTATAACTCGGCGAGGTCACCGATGGCTAAGGGCACCTGGAAGGCCTAAGTAAACATAGCTCAGCTTACCTCTAGCCCCCCTCAGTTATTATTTCAAAGCTATACATCACTCTACTGTTAAAAAAAAAAGAGAAGAAGTTCATGTGTCTCAAAATTTTCAGAAGGAACCAATAAGAACAAAACAAGCAGCCTTTGAAGCTTTCCAAGGCGTCCCTCGTAACTGTGTTGTTGTTGTTTCAGGAGCCGGTATTGCAGCTTAACAGGGTGGCCATTTTAGAGGAGGAAATGGATTTGGGTGTCAGCTTTCCACACCTCCTGCTTCGTATTAGCAGCAGAAAAGAAATGCAGAGGTGCGTTCTCAGTTTGGTCCTCAGCTTCGTGCGGATGCATGCAAAACGTCTGGCATTTTGACACAATGAAGTAGCTGAAACTGCCACCTACATAGCTTTAAAAGAGGGGGACGCTGGGTTTTTCTGACTTTATTTTATTAGAAAGAGAGAGAGAGAGAGAGAGAGAGAGAGAGAGAGAGAGAGAGAATGCCATCAGTGTTAAGGGGGGAGAGGGAAATACCATGTTGTTGAACAGCATAATATCGACAATAAAATCACATTCATAAACAGGAACAAAAGTACATCGCAAATTGGTAGAGTAGCTTAATAGATCAACATAGCTGGATCAGGGAAAATCCTGGGTGAACGGATGGGTTTTTAAGCAAGCAGCTAAATGCCAGAATTGTAGGTGCTCAAGGATTATGATGATGCAGAATTACCCACTCTTCATCCAAAGGTCCCAGGTTGGGTCACAACATTAAAAAAAAAAAGTTTAAAGCAACATAATATTTTTTGGGGAGCGCAGTATTGTTTTAGGGTTGAGAAGCATGCGGAGACAGTGGGGATTCCCCAAACCAAATTTTCATATGCAGAACATAATTGCAACAAAACTATTTCAGAATCCCTTGAGTTAGGGGAAAGGTGCAAGGGACCTTAAGTTAAGACCTTAAGTTAAAATCAGAAATTTCTCCACACTCTTTAAAAAAAAAACAATAAAAAAACCATTTGCTTGAAATTCGCGCAAAGACAAATTTCTGAATCCATGTTGAAATCGGTTTTGGGTGAAATATGGTGACAATGTGAACTTCATCATCATCATCCTCTTCTTCTGTAAATTTGGCTAACTGGGTCCAAGCAGTGCCTTTTTCCAAGAAAAATGGTACTCACTATGAAGTTGTTACAGTAATGTCACAATTTTTAACAACAAAAAAGAGGTGTGGGCACTGTGTACTCTTGAGTACCCTCTGAAAAAAAAGGACTGGGCCCAAGCTCATTGGGTGCCACCTCAAAATTCCTCACAATGCTCTCTTGAGGAAAGGGTCATGTCAATATATTTTGCTGATTAAAACTGGGCCCAGATGACGCCCCCTTTCCTAGCACCAACAAATTAAAAAATCTCACAGTAGTGGGGCAATGACAAAAGCTTCATGAACTTGCTGCGGTGAGAAGGTTGGTTTGCTCCATTATGTGGTGAGGAGGCTATGGACAGTGACTTGCCCACTAGCCCTCCAAAAACCTGGAGCTGGTACTACCTCAAAATCAATTCCAAAAGGTTCAGGACTGATAGACAGAAATTTCCCAGATCCAAGAGGAAGAGCTGTAGCTCAGTGGTATAGCATCTGTTTTGCCTTCAGAAGGTCCCAGGTTCACTTCCCAACATCTCCAAGTGGAAATGGGAATATCAGCTGTTCTAAAACCAGCAGCTGGTATTCAGAAGCAATACTACAGTTGAGTATGGAGTTAGTGGCCAGTCTAGGCACTAGACAGCAGTGATCTTGGTGGGCCAATGATCTGAGCTGGATAAGCCACTGATTAGACTTGGTTTAAGGCAGCTTCCTATGTACCCAAAAGTCAAATATAGGTTCCAGAAAGGAGGAAAACCATGCTGCTTTGCATTTTTGTGAAATGTCATTGAAGCTCCAGCTGGTTTCTTACCACTCATCCTTAAGTGCAGCCTCATCTGTATGCCATGAGCAATCAACCTGCATTTAGATCTTATCAAATTTCAAGCTTTCCTAGTTTGCCCCAGCTAAATGGACCAAAGAGACTTATCTCCCTTTTTAATCTAAAATGAATTCTTATCAGATGACAGGCGCCTGGTTTAAGACCTGGGATCTTGGAAGTCCTTGGTGCGAATCTCACCTCTCTCCCATACTCCTGGGTTGTTGTTTTTTTGTGGCTCTGTGGGAGCAGATGT
Organism: Lacerta agilis; assembly: GCF_009819535.1. Taxonomy (NCBI): domain Eukaryota; kingdom Metazoa; phylum Chordata; class Lepidosauria; order Squamata; family Lacertidae; genus Lacerta; species Lacerta agilis. The sequence goes on along the minus strand of NC_046321.1, from coordinate 8,685,687 downwards.
TGTCAGAAGAGTGTTAAAATTCGAACATGGATACCTGGGTTCTCAAAGCCCTGCTTAGCCATGAGGATTTGCTGGGTGATTTTAGGCTTTCTCTCTACCTAAGCCTACCTGATGGGGTTGCTATGAGGCTGAAAGTGGTCTGGGAACATGTATGCTCCCCATAACCTCATGGAGGAACAGCAGGATGTAAAAATAAACCATGGAACCAATATTCATGCTCTACTTACAGGGAAGTTGTTGCAATGCTTTGGTTATCTCATAGCACGCAATAAGTACTTGAACTCCCTAATGAGGAATGCTGTTGGACTCCAGCTCCCATCAGCCCCAGCCAGCACAGTCAAGGGTCAGGGATGAAGGGAGTTGTAGTCCAGCAACATCTGGAAGGTTACAGGTTTCCCATCCCTGTTTTAAGTCATGGAATCACTGGATTGACTCTGGTCCTAAAATGGGAGCAGAATAGGAGATTATAGGACACAGGAACATACATGGGAAGCTGTCTTGTACAGAGTCAGAACATTGCTCCATCTACCTCAGTATTGTCAACACTGACTGGCAGACCCTCTCCAGGTTTGAGGCAGGGAACATTCTCATGCCTACCTGGAGATGTCAAGGAGACGTTTTGCATACATAGGGAGCTGCCTTACACTGAGCCAGACCATTGCTCTGTTTAGCTCAGTATTGTTTACCGTGAAGTGAAACGGTTCTCAGATGCTGGGAAACTGAACCTGGCTCCTTCTACATGCAAACAAAGAGATGCTCTGCCCTTCTCCAGGGTTTCAGACAGGAGCCTGCCCTTCAGTCCTACTTGGAGACACCAGGGATTGAACCTGGGATGTTCTGCATGCAAGACAGATGCTCTACCACTTAGTCATCACCCTTATAAAATAGGAACAATGGCATGATCCACCTTATGTCAAATCAGACAGTTGGGCAATCTATTGCCTAGCCTCACTAGCAGAGGCCTCTCCCAGTCCTGCTTGGAGGCACCAGGGGTTGAACCTGGGGCCTTCTGCATGCAGAGCAGTTGATCTGCCACTCAGTTATGGCTCCTTCCTCTATGGAGCTTGAGAGAATCCCCACAACAGAGGCCTCACATGACGTGAGGCCTCTTCCATTGAAGGAGCATTTACAGACACACATTCCTCAGTCCATTTGGCTTTCACTGGGAGTGTTGAGTTGCTTCCGGGGGTTTCCAGTGAAGCCAGTGTGGTGTAGTCGTTAAGAGCGGTAGACTCGTAATCTGGGGAACCGGGTTCGCGTCTCCGCTCCTCCACATGCAGCTGCTGGGTGACCTTGGGCTAGTCACACTTCGCTGAAGTCTCTCAGCCCCACTCACCTCACAGAGTGTTTGTTGTGGTGGAGGAAGGGAAAGGAGAATGTTATTCGCTTTGAGACTCCTTCAGGTAGTTATAAAGCAGGATATCAAATCTAAACTCTTCTTCTTCTTCTTCTTCTTCTTCTTCTTCTTCTTCTTCTTCTTCTTCTTCTTCTTCTTCTTCTTCTTCTTCTTCTTCCGAGGAGCCGACAAGAGGGCGATCTGGGGCAGACACGCGTTTTTGGAGAAAGCATCGCTTGCTTGAGAAAGAGAGACGGAGACAAATATTTTGTTGTTCCAAACAAGCTCGGCTCCTGAGGGTAAGTCCCAAAGCCTCACATTCCAACACAGGACACAGTCCCACCTTAGAATACCGTTCCTTCTTTTTAAAAAACCAACACAAATTCTTGCTTGTGGGCATGCATGAGAAGGGCGAGGGGGAAGCAGGAGCAAAACTATCCTTGGCACACACACACCCTCCTGCCGGGGCGAAGAGAGAAGGAAGGCTCCGGGGCTGTCAGCCTGGCACCTCTGGGAGACAAAAAAAATTCCCCCCTTCCCCACCAAAACATGCATGTTTAAAGACAAACATGGCATTCCACTTGCCAACCCTCAATCATCCTCCCCCCATGTTGTGACTCTGGGCTTAATTAGAGCTGGCAAGGAGTGATGGGCGTGGATCCTTTTCTGGCTGCCTTGCCCAGCGTTTGAAGCCGAGTCCAGGGGAACTCCGATGGGCACGGTAAGATTTCTACCTTTGGGGGAATCATGTTCAGAGAAGAGGGGGGGCAGGACTGCTCCGTTATGAGTCCCACTTGCAATTACACTTCTTTGTGGTTTGCCCACCGGCTTTCTCCTTGGCTCCATTAACGGAGGCTGCTTTTACCTCTCTCAGGATCTCTCACATCCACGTCTCTGGCTGGTGTGATTTGGATACAAGCCCGATCGCTTTCATTGAGCCACGCTGCATGTCAACTTGACCCAGAGGTGGGATTAAATTGGTTTCGCAGTTCTTTTTTTTTTTCATTCTTTTTCTTTTTTTAACCCCCTCCCAAAACAGGAGTCCATGAAAGTAATTGCTTCTTGGCTCCGTTTCACAAATTTATTTACTTTCCAGACATCAGGTGAGCTTGGAAAACCAGCAGAGTATTATTATTATTATTATTATTATTATTATTATTATTATTAGGATTGGGAAGCAGTCAATGAGAGTTTGCCCCAGGCCACATTCACACCACACAGTTAAAGCAATGTGATGCAGATTTTAAACAGTCCCAAAGGATCCTGGGAGCTGCAGTTTGTTAAAGATGCTGAGCGTTCTTAGGAAGCCCCTATTCCCCTGCCAGAGCTACAATTCCCAGAGCTCCCTGTGAAGAGGGACTGATTTAATCCACCCAGAGAGCAGAAGTTCTGCTAGGGGAATAGAGATCACCTCACAACTCTCAGGAGTCTTAACAAACTGCGACAAACCTTGTCGTGGAATTTTGCAAGCAACCAAACTAACACTACAGGAACCAAACCAACCCCTCTATGGGTAGAACTTTGGAAAGGTCCTCGAATGGCAAGGGGTTGGGTTAGATGACACTCAGGGTCCCTCCCAACACTACAAATCTATGGTTTTATATAAAACCCTGTAGAGCCTTTGTGGGTCAATATAGAGACATTGCAGAGCTACAGGTGAAACTCAAAAAATTAGAATATCGTGGGAAGGTTCATTTCTTTCAGTAATTCAACTTAAAAGGTGAAACTAATATATGAGATAGACTCATGACATGCAAAGCGAGATATGTCAAGCCTTTATTTGTTATAATTGTGATGATTATGGTGTACAGCTGATGAGAACCCCAAATTAACAATTTCAGCTTTGGGGTTTTCATCAGCTGCACGCCATAATCATCACAATTATAACAAACAAAGGCTTGACATATCTTGCTTTGCATGTCATGAGTCTATCTCATATATTAAACTCCAGTAGCTAATGAAAACAATTGCTTACATAAATGGACTTTTCCAGGATATTCTAATTTTTCGAGTTTCACCTGTAGATGAACCAATGATCTGTGGAAGTTCCCCTGCCCTTTGGGGTTTTTTGTTTTGGAGCTTTCCCTGCAAAACCCCACTCTTTCATTAGAAAAAAAACACGAATTGATGTTTGCTCTCATTGAGTGCTAAAGAGCAGGTTTTCTTGGGGAAAACTTTGGGGCAAAAGAAAAAAGTATGCTTGGACATGGAGCTTTTAAGCATGGACCTGTGCCTGGGAAGAGCATGGCAAAAGGTAAGTGTGGATAAGTCCTACTCTGCATTGGCACCCCAGGCCAAAATTTGCATCTCCTCCTGCTGAATGGATGGGACTGTTCTGCAGGAATGCACTTAACACTGCAGCCTCTGAATGAGAGCTGATCTCACGCAGTGGTTGACGATGGGAGCCTGAGACACCATTTCTAATATTCTTTCAGCCCGCAGCTGACCCCATGCTGACCACAGTGATTCCAACCCCAACCTTCGTTATAGGGATAAAGCGGGTTCTCCTTCATGGAGAGCATGTGTTGCGGTGGGGGCCAGCAAGTCACCCCTCTGTTGCTGGTCGGGATTGTATAGATGGCCACTGCTGTGATTGGGCTCTGGGTGTCGTTGGGGAGATTTCTATGTTGCAATTGTTGATGGACAGCCCAGTGACTATATATTGCTTGGCTCGCAGCGTGATATACCTCTTTGCTGCGTGCATCGGATCACCCGCCCTCCCTCCCTGTTATTAGGTCTCTGTGTTGACCTTGCTATGCCTGTCATGGGGTTGTCTGCTTTTGTGGCAGGGGCCTGGTAGGAATTTGTCCATTTGGCTGATTGGCTGGTGCCATTTGGTTTTCGCCTACTGCATAGCAATTAGTCACAACTTGTAAGGTTGGCGGTTAGGCATTGGTTATTAATTGGTTGGTGGAGGGGCAGGGTTGGCTGTGGCTGCCCCTCCAATGCTGCTGCTGCACGGGGGATTCCGTTAAAGGAATCCAGGGGCTCACCATGCTTGTCCGTTTCCCCCGGTCGGGGGCCAAGGCCCACGCAAGAGCCCCTGGGAGCATTAGGGGAGAGGCGAGGGTCAGACCCCCAGCTCCCATTCTCTCCCCAAAGTGTTTTCCCTTTACTGACTTCCACAGGCGGGTGGATGTCAGTTCTGTCCCCAGTGGGACAGATAGTCTGAACCAATTCCTAAGCAACCACTCACATATTTTGTATTTTAATAAAGTTGTGGCCAAAATTATGCCAAAACCTTAAACTTAAATTTCTGTGTGAAGTGTGTTTCATTTGACGGGTGGTTTGGGGACCTTGACACACAATGATGCTGGCCTACTTTGGAGAAGAGGGGGAAGGGAATGAAGGTCACACACACACACACACAATCTGATATTTTCTGTATAATATTTGGTGCTTGTGTGCTTCTTTGTTTATTCATTATCTGAAATTAATGAGCAGAGCTTCAGAAACATTAGCTCCCAAACACTTCACTGCTCCTGCCTCGAGTAAATATCCAGCGCACACCAAGTCATCAACAGGGTAAATAAGAGAACAGATCTCTTCCCCTCGCCATTCTCCTTGGTGATTTAAAAGCCAGGATGATCGCCACAGAGTCAATGTCCATTGGGAGAGGTGCATCAGGATGCATGTGGATTGTTGTTGTTACTGCTGCTGCTGTTACCTGCCCTTCATTAGCAGGTCGCAGGGCGAGTCACGACAATCTGAAACTCAGATTTAGAAACAGTGGGTTAAACCACAGAGCCTAGGGCTTGCTGATCAGCAGGTCGACGGTTCGAATCCCTGCAACGGGGTGAGCTCCCATTGCTTGGTCCCAGCTCCTGCCCACCTAGCAGTTCGAAAGCACATCAAAGTGCAAGTAGATAAATAGGTACCGCTCCGGTGGGAAGGTAAACGGCGTTTCTGTGAGCTGCTCTGGTCCACCATAAGCGGCTTAGTCATGCTGGCCACATGACCTGGAAACTGTACGCCGGCTCCCTCGGCCAGTAACGCGAGATGAGCGCCACAACCCCAGAGTCGGACACAACTGGACCTAATGGTCAAGGGTCCCTTTACCTTAAAACAGATGTCAGTCACGGGAATTTATGGAATTAATGACAATTAATCTGCAGGTTGAGCCCACCTATCTGTTTCCAGCAGCGGTCAATTAGATGTTCCAGGAAAAGCGACAAGCAGGGCTTGAAGGCAATAGGCCTCTGGTGTGCAGAGGTCTATCTTTTCAGAACATGAAGGTTCCCTGTAGCTTGGTGGCATCTATGAACCAGGAAGTGGTGACCACTTTTCTCAGATAATCTCAGGGAATGATAGTGTTGTGCAAAGAGCAGAAGGTCCGAAGCAGATCACTGACAGTAAGGGGATGCTGGGAAACCCATGCACATTAATAAAAAGTTAAATAAATATGCCAATCTTGTCCCCCCTCAATTTTAAGGGGTCAGGGGTTTGAATGAGCACTGCACCTGCTTCCAGAAAACGTGAATGATTCCCTGATATGCATTATCTGAATGCTTTTTTCCCACCCTTGTGAATTGTTTGCCAAATGATAAGGGTCTTTGTAGCTGAACAAAGTGCCACATTTACCCATCGCTTATATGCATGTTAATGGTTCCCCGGCTCCCCCACAACACACCTCTTCTTTGACAATTGTATTTCTACCCTTTATTTTGGTTTCCTTCCCTAGCCCCGTCCCGATGCCATATTACATTCTCTAATTTCCTTTTATCTTCTCTTTATTTTTTGCAATGTCTCAGGACGTGTCTCTATAAGACAAGTTAATTTAGTCAATTACTCCAGTTTGGTTACAGATAAAATCTTTAATTTATCCAGGCCCCTCTTTATTCTTTCTAGGATCCTCTTTTCCATTAATTTCATGAAACATTCTAATTTTCCATTTTAGGGACGAGCTCATTTCACCCGCAGACACGTGGACAGGCAGAGATGCAGAATCGGCGCTATCAATTTCCCAGCTATGGCATTGAGGAGGAGTGTTTGTGTGTGTGCTTGTGTGTCTCTCTGTGTGTGTGTGCTTATTTGAGGTTGGCCTTCATTATAATTGCTATCTGCATTTCTGTTTGCTTTCTCTGCTCTTTCCAATCACATCTGCCATCACCAGCTGCCCTCCGTGCCAATTCCTCATCTTTCTGTCCTGCCGTAGTTACACCACGAATCTTTTTAGAACAGCTCCAGGGTTAGAAATATGGAGATGAACCCACCCGAGAAAGGCAAGTGATCGTTGTGGAACAGCCAAGCTGTAATTGTAGGGAAGCTAACAGGGTTCACAGATGATTTTATTTTATCAAGTATGAAATATTTCATATCCAGTTCTCACTGTAGCTTCTTGTCCCACATAGAGATTTCTCAGGAGACAGATTAGGTGATCAGGCACTCCTATTTCTTTAAGAACTTTTAATGAGGGTGAAAGAGGAGAGCGCAAAATATGGTCTGAAGCTCAACATAAAAAAAAAAAATCCCTAAGATCATGGCCACTGGTCCCATCACCTCCTGGCAAATAGAAGGGGAAGAAATGGAGGCAGTGAGAGATTTTACTTTCTTGGGTTCCATGATCACTGCAAATGGTGACAGCAGTCCCGAAATTAAAAGACGCCTGCTTCTTGGGAGGAAAGCAATGACAAACCTAGACAGCATCTTAAAAAGCAGAGACATCACCTTGCCAACAAAGGTCCGTATAGTTAAAGCTATGGTTTTCCCAGTAGTGATGTATGGAAGTGAGAGCTGGACCATAAAGAAGACTGACCGCTGAAGAATTGATGCTTTTGAATTATGGTGCTGGAGGAGACTCTTGAGAGTCCCATGAACTGCAAGAAGATCAAACCTATCCATTCTCAAAGAAATCAGCCCAGAGTGCTCACTGGAAGGACTGATCCTGAAGCTGAGGCTCCAATACTTTGGCCACCTCATGAGAAGAGAAGACTCCCTGGAAAAGACCCTGATGCTGGGAAAGATTGAGGGCACAAGGAGAAGGGGACGACAGAAGACGAGATGGTTGGGTGGTGTTCTTGAGGCTACCAACATGAGTCTGACCAAACTGTGGGAGGCAGTGAAAGACAGGCGTGCCTGGCATGTTCTGGTTCATGGGGTCACGAAGAGTCGGACATGACTGAACGACTGAACAACAACAAATGAAATATTTCATTAAATGTGAGTCCATCCAAATGTGTGAAACTGAGTGGGGGTGGGGTGGGGAAGGGGGCAAAATTATTGCCTGTTATCCTTTATATAAATCTATGGCTCATCCTGAGTTTGAGCGTCTTTAAAGCCCACGACACCTTTGGTAAAGGCTGTTCTCCAATTGAAGTGCTCACAGGCCAGTGTTTCTCAGTTGTCTGTGTTTATACTACACACACACATCCAATTTGCCTTGAGAGATTCTTTAAACCTCTTTTGTTGACCACCAGCATTATGCTTTCCATTTTTAAGTTCAGAATAGAGTAGAAGATGATAATCAGGCATCTGCACAACATGACTAGTCCAACGAAGTTGATGTTGAAGAATCATCTCTTTAGCACTAGTGATCTTTGCTTCTTCCAGTACACTGCCATTAGTACACTGGCTTTAGTTCGTCTGTCTTCCCAAGTGATGTGTACAATTTTTCGGAGACACCGTTGATGGAATCTTTCGAGGAAGCCATCACTACCCTCTTGTTGGAGCAATTTCCATGGTTTAACTATGCACTTTCTGAAGCAGGTATTGAGAAGTGTGTGCTCACTCTTCCACCTCACAAAGTAGATCACAGCCCAGGGAAGTGTGTGAACTTCAGCTACATCTAGAACAGCCTCTCCTGGATCTTTCCACACCAATTTCCTTACTCTGCTTCCCCAAGTCCATTTCTCCCGCAAAATATGTCCAGGATTACACTAACCTTATCCCTCTAGGGTGGCTTGCAGGGATGCAACTAGGCTGAAGAAACCCAACCTAGTTTATCTCCATTGAGGAAAAGAAAGTTGTATTAACTGTCATTGAACTCTTGGAGGACACACCAGTGTAGAAACTAGACGAGACTTCCTTTATCTCTTTTAAAGAATGGAAAAGAAACATAAAACTCCTGACTGTACCCAGATACAACTACGTCCAGTGTCCCCTAGTGAAGAACCATTTATTAATGGCACTAGTATCCATACAGCATCTTAGATTCGTAGTTGGGAATGTGTAACATACAAGTGTTGTTGAACTACAGCAGCCATCACCCAACTATTGAGAATTTTGGGTTTCAAGAGCATGCTACTCTACCTGAACAGGGACAAATGACTCTCAGTTCTCTTCTTCTTCTTTTTACATACAGTGCTGAACGAGACATGGTCACCAAGTATTGAGATTTCAAATTTCACCACAATGTGAATGCAGACTTCCCAGCGACCTCCAAGCAGGAATAAAATTGGTTGGTTCAAACAGTGAGGAGAGAGAGGACTGATTGGACTGTTTTAGACCGCAGGAAAGTTGTCACATTTTAAAATGCTGCACGGCATGCTCTGGTCCATGGGGTCACGAAGAGTCGGACACAACTGAACAACAACAACAAAATGCTGCACATTTAAACCTTCCTGCATTGCAGGGGGTTGGACTAGATAAACCTTGGGGGTACCTTTCCAACTCTACAATTCTATGATTCTTTGATTCCACTATGTACAAACAGCCCTATTCACTGATAAGTGAATCCACACAGCAAATCTAGCATTTCCAAAACAGTTTCCTTAAACATTAAGGGTGCTCACAGACAGAACTAAACCAGAAAAGTTTACTTCCACTTTGGATGCATAGCTGTCAACTTTTCCCTTTTTTAAAGGGAAATTCCCGTATTCCAAATAGGATTCCTCGCAAGAAAAGGGAAAAGTTGACAGCTATGTTTCAATGCCATCCATTTTTTTTTCTTTGCAGTCCTTTTGTCAAATTTCTGCATCCCAATAACTGAGGATGTCAAAATGGACGTTCATAAATCTACTCTGAAGCCATTCCATGACAGTCTACAAATGCAAGGTGTTTGGTTTATAACCAAACGCTGCTTTCTCAATGTTTCCTGTCTTTCAGTACTAATGGCTTCACTTTAATTATATCCATAATGACTAATTAATATTATTTATTATTTCTTCGTTTCATTCATCAGCGGTATGTGTATGTATATATTTTATTTCGAAAGAGCAACATATCAGGAGGAAAGAATAACATTAAATTTTCATTTGTTTGTTATTTGCTGAAAGCCAGCTTTTGAAACAAATGCCTCCTTCTGTATTTCCCTATTAATTCAAATGCTTATAAATAACAATGCAAAGCTCATTATTTTCTCTGGCGACAGTTCTGTTGCTTGCTGTTGTCTTCCAAGTTTAATAGGTATATTCCACCTCTGAATAATTACCAATTTAAAACCACAACAACAAAAAAGCAGCCAAGAATTGGAAAACAAAACTTTCTTGGGTTTAAAATTAAAAAAAATAAAATGGTCAAAACTTGCACTTCGTTTATATTTCTCAAATGGAAAGCTCGGATGAATGGATCAGTCTGTTTCCAGACCTGTGTGAATTTCACTTGCAATTATTCATATGTCTGTTCTGTCACGTGTTTTTTTGGTTGTTCGTTTCAAACACATTTTTTTCCTACTTATTCTTTTAGCTGAGAACTGCACCCCAAATCTCAGGTGTGAAATATGGTTCATCCAGGAGGTATAGCCAGTACACTTCAGTGTGTATCAGAATTCATGCGCTCAATGTCACCAACACATTCCATGGTTTGAAAAGGGCCAAAGCTCAGTGTGGTGTAGTGGTTAAGAGTGGTAGACTCGTAATCTGGTGAACCGGGTTCGTGTCTCTGCTCCTCCATATGCAGCTGCTGAGTGACCTTGGGCTAGTCACACTTCTTTGAAGTCTCTCAGCCCCACTCACCTCACAGAGTGTTTGTTGTGGGGGAGGAAGGGAAAGGAGAATGTTAGCCGCTTTGAGACTCCTTCGGGTAGTGATAAAGTGGGATATCAAATCCAAACTCTTCTTCTTCTTCTTCTTCTTCTTCTTCTTCTTCTTCTTCTTCTTCTTCTTCTTCTTCTTCTTCTTCATGAAGGAGATCCCCAAACAACGCCAGGCCTCTCCAGTCAGTGTCGACAATACTGAGCTAGACGGACTGACGTTCTAACTTAGCCTTAATTTATTTATCCTCCCCCCTCCATCCAAGGTCACTCCATTCTTTCTCAGCCCCACCCCTACATTCCACCCCCCCAAAAAAAATGCTTGTCTGTCCTCTGTGGCCATCCATTGGGCCACAGCTGCGTCAATCATTGGATTTAGTGTAACAGGGAAGGGATAGGGTAGGGAAAGGAGAGAGAGAGAGAGAGAGAGAGAGAGAGAGAGAGAGAGAGGACAGGCAAGAAGGAGGCAAGTTGGAAGGGAGGGAGGAGCTGAGCTCAGCACTCACCTCAGCAGAGGAGGAGGCAGGAAGAAGAAAGTGAGGCAGAAATAAGGGACACAGCATTTCTCCTTGAGATTCGGGACAATCCCTTCTTCTAAGGGACAGGTGGCAACCCAACACGATAAGACAACTCTCTCTATGTTCCTATGTTGTGGCTCCTCTAGCTACAGAAGCTGGGGAATGGGGCAGATGTCCTGACAATGGCGGACAATAGCATTTGAGTGTTGCTTGCACAATAACATTGTCATTTCAGATAAAATCCCCTCCTTTTGTTCTGCAAAAAGGCTCGTTATTTTTTTCTGGTGTTTTACTCCCCGTGCCTAACACACAAACACACACACGATCCTATGAAATTTTTAGACGAGCTACCTGCCAATAACAATTCCAGCATCATTTCCAAAGGAAAAGGAAACTGTAAATCTCTCTGCGGTTCTATTTATAGGACATCTCCCAGGAGGATTTCGGAAACGCAAGAATGCAGATTATGCGAGATGAGAGCAGTGGGGACCTGAAGCACTTTGTTTGGGGTCCCAACCTCTGGAGCAGCAGAAAAGTGCTGAGAAGAAAGAACGGCATAAAAAAACTGAATTGTATTTGTATCCCCTGGCAAATGATACCAAACATAGGAGATACGTTTCCATTTCTATTCTTAAAAAAAAATACAATAATGTAAGTAGTTCTGGCTTATGATGAGGATGTGTTACGCTCTCCTAAAAAGCAAAATCTGTAGAATGAATCCGGAAACCAGAGGACTGGAATAATGCAGACGCCAAATGATGACCAAAGGCTGCATTCTCTGCTGGTTTCTGCTAAATATTTTCATGCCCAATTAATCTAAGTCAGGAGAAGAATTTTAAAACAATCCTCCCCAAATTATTATTTTTAACCGGCTGCCTAAGTCTATGCTTGCTGGCTGTCAGTGCCTTATACAGAAGCCGAGACGGAGCTGAATTATGCTCGAGATTAATATATTGGGGGCAGTTCAAGGGTTAGACAAACAGCTCTTCCTGAAACAGGCTCACCTCAAAGTTGAACTGTTCATTAGAGGGGCAGCTAATGGCTGAGCCAGAATCCCACTGGGGCAACATTTTTATTTGTTTCTGATTGAGAGATATCCAACACTGACTCCATGTTCCTCGTGGCCTCTATAGCTGGGCCAGAAGGTTGAACTTGTGGAGCCAATGTGACTTCACCGTCTCTGGGAAATACACAAACACCCACCCACACCCACACACCCTCCACTGACTCAAAAACTCATCTGCAAAATGTAGGCCTTAAAAATGTTGCAGTGGATGGGGAGTGTTTTCAAATCACCCCCCGTTTTCCAAATAACATCATAGGTAGACAAATCAGACCATTTTGGTTACAGTTAGGTAGCACACGAAAGCTCATACCAAGAACAAACTCAGTTGGTCTCTAAGGTGCTACTGGAAGGAATTTGTTATTTTATTTTGTTCAGACCATTTTGGGTTTCTTTACATGTGTTCATTTGTTAATCAGTTTTGTCTCATTTCCGCAACTTGGGAGCAGGGAGAGGGAGCAGAATCTACCTGAAAATTCACATTTAAATGTCTCTGTTCAATTATATAATTATATTCTCCCACAGTTGTGTGCATTTCTCTCTCTCTCTCTCTCTCTGCCAAGGCCTGTGTCAGAACTTTTGGGAAGGGTGGCAGGAGACGCAGATCATGTCTATTCTACTTGGAATTCACAGAAATCAACATTCTTAGCATCCTTTGCGTGTGAAGACCCCCCAAACCCCCTCCAAAATAAATCACACAGGGCACGTAATATTTGTTTAAAATATTGTTTAAGAAGTAATAGTACCACTGTATTCCGCTCTGGTCAGACCTCACCTGGAATACTGTGTCCAGTTCTGGGCACCACAGTTCAAGAAGGATACTGACAAACTGGAACATGTCCAGAGGAGGGCAACCAAAATGGTCAAAGGCCTGGAAACAATGCCTTATGAGGAACGGCTTAGGGAGCTGGGTATGTTTAGCCTGGAGAAGAGAAGGTTAAGGGGTGGTATGATAGCCATGTTCAAATATATAAAAGGATGTCATATAGAGGAGGGTGAAAGGTTGTTTTCTGCTGCTCCAGAGAAGCGGACACGGGGCAATGGATTCAAACTACAAGAAAGAAGATTCCACCTAAACATTAGGAAGAACTTCCTGACAGTGAGAGCTGTTCCGCAGTGGAATTTGCTACCAAGGAGTGTGGTGGAGTCTCCTTCTTTGGAGGTCTTTAAGCAGAGGCTTGACAGCCATCTGTCAGGAATGCTTTGATGGTGTTTCCTGCTTGGCAGGGGGTTGGACTGGATGGCCCTTGTGGTCTCTTCCAACTCAATGATTCTATGATTTTGCGGGGCATTAATTTGGCCACAACTTTATTGATTGCAGCATTTGAGTGGTTGTTTAGGCATTGGTTCGGGCTGCCTGAACCTGCACTAGCAGGAACAGGACTGACAACTGGAATTTCTAGTGGTCAGTAAGGGAAAGCATACTGGGGGAGCAAAGAGGCAGATTTCCGCCTCTTAGTTTACCCCAGATGCTCCCAGGAACTCTGGCATTGCCCTACCCCTGAGAAGGGATCGGACAGAGCAAATCGAGCCCTGGATTCCTTAAACAGAATTCCCTAGCAGCAGCAACAAAATTGAGGGGCATGCACAGCCAATTCATAACCCCCCCTCCACCAAAGAATGAACCAATGCCTAACCGCCAACTTTACAAAGTTGTGACAATTTGCTACACAGTAGGCAAAAACCAAATGGCAACAGCCAATCAGCCAAGTGGCAAAATTCCTACTGGGCCCCTGCTACAAAACAGACGACCCCTAGACAAGCATAGCAAGGTCAAAAACGAACCTTAAATTATAGGGAGGGAAGGCTGGAGATCCGCTGCACAATGCGAAAGAGAAAGTACTTCGCCACGTGCAGCCCCATAAATAGCCTCTTAGCTGCCAATCAATTCCCAACGGACAGAAGATTTGCCCCAGCAACAAAGGGGCAACCAATGAGGTGATGAGGTCTTCCAAATGGATCCGCCCCAGTAACAAGAAGGCAGTTTGGTGATCTCACTGCAACAAGTGGCTCTCCATGATTTGGAGGACACGATTGGTCAGAGATATAATGAGGATGTGCAAGCAAGGAAGCTGATGATGTCATAATGTGTTGGCATGGGGCGAGAGTTCGCCCTTGTTCCTGCAGCCACTGAGAAGGCCCGTCCACACAAAGCATGCCTGTGAGGGTGGCAGGACCAAGAGAAGCACATCCCGCAAAAATCTCAAAACCCAGGTTGTTTGTATGAGGGAAGGCAGTCTTTCAGATGGCTTGGAACTAAGCCATAACCAACTCTTTGAATAGTGCCTGGAAACCAGGGCCGGATTTAGGTTTGATGAGGCCCTAAGCTACTGAAGGTAATGGGGCCCTTTATACGTCTAGCTGTCCTTTGTCAACAACAAATTGTCGCTGTTTTTTGGGTCGAATATATGCTACAGTGGTACCTCGAAAGACGAATGCCTTGGCAGACGAAAAACTCGCTAGACAAAAGGCATTCGCTAATGAAAGGGTGACTCGCAAGATGAATTTTCCTATGGCCGCGACTCGCGAAACAAAAACGTTTTGCGTTTTTTTTCCTGTAAAAACGCGCTTCCTCCGACCGTGCTTCGCAAGACGAAATTTTCGCCATAAGACAAAACTCGTGGAACGAATTAATTTCATTTTGCGATGCACCACTGTATATTTGTGGACCTAATAGGTAGCTAAAGCCATTTGCACATAACAAAAGATGCATTTTATCAAAGTAACTGTTGAACTGAAATACAATTAAGAAGAAGTATATTAATAGTGAAATACACACTGCTGCTGTATGTAGGTTTTATTTGTTTTTTTATCCTATATTTTGGAAATGTACGTTCAGGTTTTTTTTCTTTAATTTTTTTTTGGGGGGGGGCAAGAGAGTGGTGCCCTAAGCTATAGCTTGTTTAACTTATACGTAAATCTGGCACTGCTGGAAACGGACAGGTAGCCAGTCGAACTACTGTAACAAAGGAGCCATATAGGTTGTATAGGAACAAGGGGGTTCCTATAGGTGAGGTGCCCCTCCTGCCAAGCTTTTATAGATCAAGTGGGTCGAGTTCACCCTACGAACTACACTGACCAGCAGCACCTCTGCACTATCTCAGGCTCGGGTTTCAACCAGTCCTACCTAGAGATGCCTGGGACCTTTTGCATTCAGAGCAGAAGCTCCGCTGCAGAGCCATGAAGTACAGCTCTTCACAAGTATGTGACTGGAACCTGCATCTGTTGCTTACTGTGTACATAAACCCAGCCAAGGAGACACGTTTGCCATCAATCAAACATCTATTCTGTGACTGTCTCATAAAAGAATGTGTCGAGGAGAGTTGCCTTCCCCTTTTGCCCCAAGCGAAACAGAAGTTTTTACCTGTCAACAGTGATATTTTTTTTTTCTCTCTCTCTCTCTCTTTCCTGGCTTGAAGATGAATGGTGGTTTCCCCTCAGCCAGCCAAACTGAAGGCTTAGGGCTTTGGGTCTGTTGCTATGATCTCACTGCACTGAGCTGCTTTAATTGGTAGGCAATAGAGATGATTCTTTACCAAGGGGTATGTTAACTTGGTGTGCGTTTTAACCTCTTGTGTACCCTCCAGTATTTTGCAGATGCAAACAAGCAAAAGGGGGGGGATTTGCCTCGTGGGGCCCAGATAACAGTTCCATTCAAGCCAAATTGAATACACCCAACAATGTTATTTATATACGACAAAGGTCCGTATAGTTAAAGCTATGGTTATCCCAGTAGTAATGTACGGAAGTGAGAGATGGAGCATCAAGAAGGCTGATCGCCGAAGAATTGATGCTTTTGAATTATGGTGCTGGAGGAGACTCTTGAGAGTCCCATGGACTGCAAGAAGATCAAACCTATCCATTCTCAAGGAAATCGGCCCTGAGTGCTCACTAGAAGGACAGATCCACCTCATGAGAAGAGAAGACTCCCTGGAAAAGACCCTGATGTTGGGAAAGATGGAGGGCACAAGGAGAAGGGAACGACAGAGGATGAGATGGTTGGACAGTGTTCTCGAAGCTACTAACATGAGTTTGGCCAAACTGCGGGAGGCAGTGAAGGATAGGCGTGCCTGGCGTGCTCTGGTCCATGGGGTCACGAAGAGTCGGACACGACTGAACGACTGAACAACAACAACAACAACGAACAAACAAACAAACAAACAAACAATGTTATTTGGAGTATAAATGGGTCTGCCATGCAGTGAGCCTCAAAGCGCCTTCCTGCCCACCCATATTTCAGTTCCAGGAATGGCGGGAGGTTGTTGACCCATTTCTCCTGCTGGTATCCTGCTGTGGCTGGCTTCTGCCATGGGGCACACTGTTATGGGTGCAAGACAGATGCTGGCAGTAGGGACAGAGGGAGAAAGACCACCTCCCTCTCTCTGATTCCAGTGCCACCACCGAGTGGCAACTGAGGAGGGAAGGAGCAGCTCAGATTCCTTTAGCGTAGGGGTAGGGTGGCCTCTTTTTCACACATCAAGGGCCAAACCAGCTCCCTCCTGCGGAACCTCCTGGGGGCCACATGCTAGCGGTAGGCAGAACTGGAACCAAAAGCGGGCAGAGCAATGACTGTAAACTTGACTGCTGTGCAGCATAGCTCAGTGGTAGAGCATCTGCCATGCAAGCAGAAGGTCCCGGGTTCAATCCTCAGCATCTCCAAGTAGACTTGTGAGAAACTCCTGCCTGAAATCTTGGAAAGCTTGGAGAGCTAGATGGACCAACATTGCTATGTTTCTAGACTAGCTTGTACACACACTCACACACCTCTGCATCTGAAAGCATTTGAAGAGGGCGCAATGCATGGTTGGAGAGGGATACAGCTCAGGAGGGTGTGTGGCCTTGAGAAAATCCTGAGGTCCAGATGGAGAGGTAAGTGAGGGCCAGATGCCTGGGTCTAAGGGTCCTCACCCTTTGCTTTAGAACTCAGCATTGCTCCCCTACCAGAGAGGAATGGCAAGTTAAGCTGATGACTATGCTGAAATGGCAAAGCTGAATGGAAAACTCAGGAACCAAGAGAACAAAAACTTTTTTAAAAAAAATTTTGGGACAAAAAGTATAATTTATCTAGGAGACCCCTGCAAGCAGATGGAAACATTAGCAGGATTTGAAACCCACTTCTAATGTAATAAATACTATGGATAATATGGATTGATTTAAAATATTGAATATGGAATAACATGCAGCTGTAAATATTGACAATAGGAACCATGGAGGGGATGGGGGGAAGTCTCGAGGTTCAAAGTAATCTCCAGATATGGATATGCATTTGGAATGTTATAAATTTATATTTGTAAAATCAAATAAAAAATGATTTCAGAAAGAAAAAAAAAGAAAAAAAAAGAAGAAATCAGCATTGTTCGCCTTGTATTTGAAGCAGGTCCTGAAAGTCCTTGAAGTCTGCGTTTCCGAGCCAGGCAACATGACATTCAGCAACATCGGTGATAACAAACCAATAACAACAATAATAATAACAGTGTCACTCTCTGGTGCTTTGAAGCAGCCTTCTCCCACCAGCTATCACTTTCTGACCACCCCTTACACATTTGCAATGGCTCACCCCTTCTCTCCTTATGCTGTATCGATTGACTCTGCAATAGCCTGCCTTGCACTGGCTTCTGAAGCAGGGTGTGTTAGTACGTTGGCCAGAAGACTTTCCTTTTTAATAGAATATTTAATAGAATGTTTAATCTCCAAATGGATCTCTGACTGCACTTATTTCTAGAATGGCTGGAACTCAAACACATTCAGCGACATTCACTATCTGAAGAGGCATTTATGGGGAGGGATGTAAGGGAAGAATCAACCTGGCCATCACCTGGGTGTAGCCCCACAATTTAATAGCCAGGAGGGTGTTATTCTTCTGCTTAAAGGTATGGTACGAGAGAGAGAGAGAGAGAGAGAGAGAGAGAGAGAGAGAGAGAGAGAGAGAGCATTGTCCTATTGTAGGCTGGAAGGACAGATCCTGAAGCTGAGGCTCCAATACTTTGGCCACCTCATGAGAAGAGAAGACTCCCTAGAAAAGACCCTGATGTTGGGAAAGATGGAGGGCACAAGGAGAAGGGGACGACAGAGGATGAGATGGTTGGACAGTGTTCTCGAAGCAACTGGCATGAGTTTGGCCAAACTGTGAGAGGCAGTGAAGGATAGGCGTGCCTGGCGTGCTCTGGTCCATGGGGTCATGAAGAGTCGGACACGACTAAATGACTAAACAATAAGGCTGTCTTATAGAACATGTCCAAATGAACATAATCAGCTGCAGCCTGAGCTTAAAGAAGGATGGGGGACCTTCTGCGTTGTCTGTGCTCTGGTAACCTCTAGGTTGGACTACTGCCTTTGAAGATGGTTCAGAAACTGCAACTGATACAAAATTCAGCAGCCAGATTGTTAACCAGGGTAGGACAGATGGAACACAGAAAACCAATTCTGGCCAAAATGCGTCATTTAACCATTAGCTTCCAGGCTTAATTCAAAGGGCAGGGTTTGACCTATAAAGCCTCACGACCCAAATACCTTAAGGACCACTTCTTCCCAAGTGAGGCAACATCAGCTCTGAAATTTCCATCTGAGACCCTTTTTCGTGTTCCCCTTCCAGCATGCCATGCTGCCCTCCTCTGAATCTCCGATGGAAGGGGAACACGAAAAAGGCTTGCCCAACCTCTTTCAAGCAACTAACACATAATTGAGTCTGACTTGGTTGCTAAAGACAAAGTGATGCACATCAGAATCTGGTTATGCTGCTGAATTACCAAGATGAGACCAGAAGTAGAAAACTATAGAGTAAGGAACAGAGAAATGAGAGGGGGCACCACCTGGGACAGTAAATGGGTTGTGCCCATCCCAACAACCCAGGTTGACAAAATGTTATTGCAGGGGTCACTTTCCTTGCTGCTGTTCCTTTTGGAAAGTCAGGGAGAGATTTATTATGTCTGAAAGACTCCGCAGCTTGTCAGATCTAAGTGCTAAGAAAAATAGGAGCTTACATTAAAACTGGAAGCTCAGGTTTTGACTGCAAGCAAGAGCAGACATCTATAGCTGACTCATCTGAAACCAAGCAAGGAATAGTCTTCAAGTTCACTTCCACTATGTAAAAACAAAAATCAGTTTGGGTTTACTGTTTCTGTTGGGGAGTGTGTGTCCGGGTGTGTGTGTTAACTGGATGCCTATACAGATAACTGGTGTTATCCAGTAACAGATATGCCATCAAGACTGAGGGGGCTTGGTGTGTCCTTGGCCTTCTCTGCCCCCTCAACATAGAGGGGGCCTGGGGGCCTGCCAACAGATATTGAGGGGGCCAAAGACACATTGGCTCTATAGAGTTTGCGCACCTGTCCAGTAATTTGCTACAATCTGTGAAGCTCCTGTATACGGGAAGGGAAAGCCCCAAATGGCCATCTCACCCTCGAAAAGCATTGGGTTTTGTGCACATGGCTGGCATGTGTGGGTCTCCAGAACATGGCAAATCAACTGAAAATGTCCTATGTATTAGCACAAAAAGATGATTCCCAAATGCTTCTGAAGTAGTCAATTAAACAGCATTTATTTTAATCACTAATTTAGAGAAGAAGTAATCAAATATTTGCCCAAATGCCCAAAAATGCAAAGTAAAGGAAAACTGTTCTCTCTCTCTCTCTCTCTCTCTCTCTCTCTCTCTCTCTCTCTCTCTCCAAGCTGAGTTCACTCATAGGTAAAATGTTCATGCTGATCCAGGTTAGAAACTTGTAAGGAATGAACAGTGAGTGATTGAATCCTTGGAAGCTAGGTCAGAGTTAGGTAAGCGTAACCCAGGAAGCTAGAGATGCTTGCATGCTAAGCGTAACCCAGAGGTTACCAGGAAGCTGACCAATTGAGGCTTCCCGCGTCATATATGGCTTGTCTTTTGACCAATAAGAGTTTTTCACCTCTTCTCTGCGAGGGAGGGGGAAGAGTGACTACAAGCTATAAAAAGACTGGACTGGAAGGAGTTTGGGGTCTCAGTCTGTCTGGACTGGGGACTATAGCTGCAGCTATAAAATAAAGGTGATTTCCCCTCAAATCCGTGGTTAATTTTATTGCCCAAGGGACTCTTGCTTCACTTCCAAAGAAGGAAACTTCCTCCAGAGGATGGGGAAACACTGGATGAGCTCCTCTGAAAATGAACGTTAAATGATGATATGCATATACAATTCCAAACAATAAATAAACAATAAATAAAAGTGATCCTGTTGAATTGAAGGCCCTCATTCCTATGCCCATGTACTCTCTTTTTGCACACTGACTTTAGTTACGTGTGGAGGTCCCCAACGCCACCCCCAAATAGTTCAGACACGAGACATCATTTTTTGTTTGGGTTTTTGGCAGAATTTAGGCCACAACTTTATTAACTTACAAATCAATGTGAGTGGTTGCGTAGGCATTGGTCCAGACTAGCTGCCCGACGGGACAGAGCTGACCACGTGTCAGCAGTGGGAAATCCCATCTGGGGAGAGATCTGGGGGTTGGTACGCAGAACCCTCCCCCTCCCCAATGGGTCCCAGGGGCTCTCGCGTGGGCCCTGACCCCTACCGGGGTTTCGGACCAGCACACCATCACCATTTGGAGGGACTTCCGCTCCTCCAATCACACATAATGACCAATGCCTAACCGCCAACCTTACAAGTTGTGACTAGTTGATAAGCAGTAGGCAAAAACCAGATGGCAACAGCCAATCAGCCAACTGGCAAAATTCCTACCAGGCCCCTGCCCCAAAAGCAGATGACCCCATGACAGGCATAGCAAGGTCAACACAGAGGCCTAAACACAGGGGGGGAGGGCGGGTGATCCACAGCATGCAGCCAAGAGGGCGGTCAGTCACAAGGCTGACCCATATATAGGCTGCTGGCTGTCCATCACCAATCGATACATGTGAATCTCCCTAACAACACCCCCAAGCCCAATCAGAGCTGTGGCCATCTATACTATTCCGCCCACAGCAATGGAGGTGGCTTGCTGGCCCCCACCGCAACACGTGCTCTCTATGAGGGAGAACCCGCTATGGCAAATAATGCCCTCCTGGTTTTATCTGGTCCCTGTATTTTAAGCCTGCAGGTACAGCCATTCCTCTGCTAACAATTTAGGGACGTCTGCTTTTCTGTTTGCTTGTTGTTTCAGAAAGGGCAAATCAGGAAGCTTTGCCTTTGAATGGCAACTTCCAGATGGCCACTGCTGATGACCTTGTGTGGCTCACCAGAATGGGCAACAGCTGGCAAACCAGGAAGTTCTGGCAGATAATACCGGATTATAATAATGATTTTATTCTTATTCTCCTCCCTTGATGGTTTCTGAGCAGAGGTTGGATGGCATGTCATGGATGCTTTAGCTGAGATTCCGGCATTGCAGGGGGGTTGAGTAGATGACCCTCGGGGTCCCTTCCAACTCTACAATTCTATGATTATTTTTATATGCCACCCATGTGATTGGGTTGCCCCAGCCACTCTGCGCAGCTTCCAGCAAAATATAAAAACATTATATATATATATATATATATATATATATATATATATATATATATATATATAAACTCCCCAGTACATGTACATGGATTCAATCCAGTAAGGATCAACATGGAGGTGATAGTTCGTGTTAAACCTTCTGCATCGTCCTTTTGTGTGCAAAGGGCCGCATCCAGAAGCAGTGTCTCTCTGAGTGTGTATCTTATTCTATCTGAACCCTGCCTTCCCCAGATTGGAGCAAAACTCCATGTCCCTATAATTAGTATCTCATTCGTGATCAACTAAAAATGTCACCGAGTGGCCTAACCATCCTTATTATATGGGAGCATTCCTCGAGAGGATGCAGGAGGAGTGGGCATCCCACAAATCACGTTGTAACTCGCTCTGATAGTGTTGCCATAAATACTGTGGGAAGCACAAGTGGGCTAAGGAAGCATGACCTTACAACAGTGCTTAAACAAATTGTTGTTGACAGTGTTCTTTTATAAGGAACAGGCTAGGATTTATTGCGGCTGGACAGCCCATTGGGAAATGTTCTGTGCTTCCTCTGTCTTACATGCAGGAAAGACCCCCACATAACTGCACGATGACCACAACGTTTCCTTTCAAGACTACACATTTGTGAAAGAGGAATAGTCATCTGGTGTGAGTAGCATATATAATTTTATAGATGTGCAGGGCTGAAAACACAAATAAACTGTGCTCGTATTGGATTTGACTGGAATGGAGTCTAATCAGTTTCCCTAGAACCAAAGAAACAGCCCAGCTCATTTTGGAGCCCTTGAGATCCACTAAGCCTGCATTCAGATAGCACTTTGGTCAATCTTCACAATGTTTCCTTACCAATTCATTTTCACATTTTAGCCGTTCTTTCACATAATGCAAAAAAACAAAAAAAACAAACCGAAACCCACTTCTGGAAATCTAGCAGAACTTTAGACCCATTTGTGCGAATCCATTTGCAACCTCATTAAAATTGCAGGAGTTTTGCTTTGACGAAATGTAAAGGGACCCCTGACCATTAGGTCCAGCCGTGTCCTACTCTGGAGTTGTGGCGCTCATCTCACATTACTGGCCGAGGGAGCCGGCGTACAGCTTCCGGGTCATGTAGCCAGCATGACTAAGCCGCTTCTGGTGAACCAGAGCAGCTCACAGAAACGCTGTTTACCTTCCCGCTGGAGCAGTACCTATTTATCTACTTGCACTTTGACGTGCTTTCAAACTGATAGGTGGGCAGGAGCTGGGACCAAGCAATGGGAGCTCACCCCGTGGCAGGGATTCAAATCGCCGACCTTCTGATCAGCAAGCCCTAGGCTCTGTGGTTTAACCCACAGCGCCACCCGCGTCCCTTGACGAAATGTAGGGTAACATAAAATTCTTTCCTGCCATTTAGAATTTAGTGCAAGGCTGTCCCATAACAAAACAAGGCACTGCAGTGTAAAAAGAAATGTTAGAAATCAGGAGAGAAGCATTATAGGATTATAATGAGCAAAACAAATACAATAAACCCCATGCCCAAACACACTACCACATACCCTCCAACATTTCTCTGATAAAAATTCCATAGTAGCAGCAGTCATAGTCATCCTCATCATTTTATTATTTATAACCCACCTATCTGACTGGGTTGCCACATATATAAAAACACAATAACACATTTAAAAAAAATAAAAAATAAATCCTTCCCTATACAGGGCTGCCTTCAGGTGTCTTCTAAAGATTGTATAATTACCTGTCCCCTTGGCTGGGGGTTGCATAACTCCATACCTTCCAACATTTCTCTGTTGTAAACAGGGGTGTCCTAAGCATGAGCAGGGGGGCAGCTAAATCCCCCCTAAATCAAGTAAATAAATGGGGGATTAACTAACTGACCAATCGCGTCGCAGGTAGCTTAGTTCTGCCCTCCTCCAAAAGTCCCCCCCACACACACACATAAATCCTAGCTATGCCCACGGTCCTAAAGAGAAGCAGGATATTCCATCATCAAGTCAGAAACCAGGGACAGCTTCTGTAAATTCAGGACTGACCCTGGAAAATAGGGACACTTAGAGGGGCTGATATTTTGGCATCACACAATGTGCCACTGAAATTTGAGGTCTGCCGCCGATCTCGGTGCTAACTCAGATAAAATACAAAACCGTGTATATCTCTGGATAGAAATGTATTAATTATGGAACTAAACTGACAATATCATCATACAAAAAGTATACATAGATATTTCCTCAGAGGCAAAGCCTATATATGCTTTAAAACATCAAAGTGCTGATTCAAAGTGCAATATAATGTTGAAGATGGTTATGCAAAAGTCTATAAGACGTGTGGGTCTATCTTCCCAATGTTGGAGAAGGTCATACAAAGTCATTCAGACGTGTAGGTATGTCCTCCCAACAGGTGGCCAGCTTCAAATCCTCCCGTTTCACCAGCAGTTTCATCAAGGTCTGGACTTTATCTTTGATAACAACAGTACAAACCATCAACATCAAATCAGAACTAGGATATTAAACATAGCTAAGCTATTCAAAGTGACTCAGACTCCCATCATTCCAATATAGCTAATCTTGGTGCTAAGGCATAAGTAGCAGGAACATACAGAGGGAGGTTGCCAGGTGAATCTTCCTTAACAGAACAAGTTAGTAGCCACCACAGAAAGGCCCTTCTCCATAGCCTACTTGATATCACCTCAGTAAATGGAGGAACAATGAAAAAAAGTCATACCCACTGATTTCCAAAAACTGTAAGACATTTGCTATGTAAGATATTTGACTTTGTCTTAGCGCTTTTTGCCTGGCTTTTCATCTCACAATGGGCAGGCTTCCTTTTATTTTTATTCCAATTAGCATTGAAATGAAGGGAAAAGAAGAGAGGGAGGGAGGGAGGGAAGAAGGGACGAGAGAATGGGACTCATCTGAGGACAATGCAACTAAGAAGAGGAAATAAATGTTTCATGAGCATGTCTTGGAAGTATCTTGTGTCGGGATACTCAGGACAAGGGACGGCATGTCTTACAAACACTGTGAGGAACAGCCATACGTTCAACTGTTTGAGAAAATTTGGGCGGGGTGTGTGTGGAATCGGGAGCTGTGTTTATTTGCTTCCCCCCCCTCCCCCAACTCTGTGTTACGAAACAAATCTCTTTCTTTGCTATAAAAGGTGGAGAGAAAAAAGTAGAGAAGGGAGTACCAAAAGCCAAGACTGTACGGCAGTGAGCAGAGGAAC